>NW_021163026.1:0-187500 GCF_004324835.1 Dendronephthya gigantea | reverse complement strand
TTACCTTTCTCGGGATTGTAAATTTTCCTCAGGTAGAACTCAGTTCTTGAATACTGGGGAGGTGGTCTACAAAACAAGGCAAAGTATTGAATTAGAAAATGTCCACTTTTAGGATATTCTCATTTATAACAACAATATTTTGCAATTGGTTGTTGTCATTTTCTTTTGATAAAAAGTCAGCACGGACAAGCAAAGTTGACAAGCTGTTTGGTAACTGAACAAACCTACTGAACAATCCTATATATACCAGTTTTATTTTGCATTTTCTTACCTCGGTTGGAAAATGTTTTTCACGTGATTCGTCAACCAAGGTCTGACCAATTTCATTTGCGAAGAGAAACTTTCATCCTAAATGTACACATATATGGGATATGCATTATTAAAGTGCATTATTAAACTTTTTAATGCGCTTCTATTATTTTCAAATTGTTAAAACCGCAAAGAACAAAAGCACTACTCTTGTGTATTCAGGGACCGCGGAGTAGTTTTTGGATTGAGGGGGCTTGAACCCAAGGCGTGAATCTTCTGGGCGGGTGTTCTGGTATTCTTGCCAAAAAATTCAGAAATCTGAATCCTGTCGAATTCCCGAAAATGCAATGAAAATTTACTGGTTGCAGTCTAATATGTTTCATACAAATTCCTAAAAAACAATAGATAATACTAGCTAATACTAGATAATACTAGCAGCTCCGCGGTCGCCATGGCATTCCAGATCTATAAAGCATATTCTTCATAAGCCGAAAAGTTTTATCATATAAAATAAACACTGTGTTATGAGCAGAACTTATGCCCAAACCCGACTGGACCCACCTCGGGTCCTCGCATTTCCCCTATATAAGAGTGGTATACGTCAAACTGAACTGGGCCAGGCTCTGCTATATCAACAAACCAACTTACATCATGGGAAAATAACTGCACTCCGAAGATTCCATATTCTTTAATCTCTCGATAAAGTACGAGTACAAACTTGCCAATGATGAAAACATAACATATTATTATTGGTATATTTATCAAGAAGACTGAACCGTGCTCGGACGCAGTATTGGTCTAAGGATTGATGAACAAAAACACGATGTTAAATGCTGGTTTAAAGCTGTAGAGATATCCGGTTAAGAAAAGGGAAAAAAGGTGGCAGTTTACATTTCGACATTTTGCTGCAATTTTAGACGCTATTTTCATCTTTTGACAAATGTGAAACAGTGAATAAGTTACGGACGTGTAACTTCAACTGAGACATAACTGAGCACATCAGAGTTTATTATTTGGCCCCTTTGTGCAACGTACCAAAATTTCAGACAACCTCGTACCCAGGGTCCCCGCGTTTAAAGTTCTGGTGACGCGAGGGGGACCCTGGCAAACTCCGATGCCGTGACGTCATGAATCTTGGAGATTACGTAATTTGTAACTTTTTGATCCGGGGGGTGATGGCTCTGTGCAGAACACTGGTGCAGAATGCAGAAGCAAACTTCGCGAAGACAAATAAATACATAACACAAATAAAAGAGATATAGACACAAAGATCGTTCTTACAAGATTCTTTTTACAAGATTCTTCTTACTTTGGTTTCCCTACTGGCAGCAGCAGTCTACATATTTTTGCAATCTTGTTTACCGAAGATGTATGAAAATTGACATGAAAAGATGAAAGATGAATCACATCACAATCACATTTTATATAATTCAAAGATTGGCTATTTGTGTAGGTTGTGGTTATGATAGATCTCTAAAGTCCAATCAGTATCGATAGGAATCGTTTGGTACATCAACTATAGCCTAATGGACTCATTATTGGATAAAAAAGACAACAACTTTAAGAACGTGACAGTGACTGGGAAGGCTATGAATTCAGTGTATATAAAATTGTATGTATATTTTATGATTAAAATACAGTTAAACTTTTAAGTTGATTTTGTTTGTCCTTATTTTTTATCATTGATGCTAAAGTTTGAAAACACCACTTCTAAAGCACATGTATATGTTATATGATATAGTGGATTTTTTTAAAAGACATGTAGAAATTTTAAATATATAATTCATGATATAAAAATATATAATTATGATGTACAATAATCAGCAAAATTCTTACATAGTTACTTGTACTTATAGGGTTGTCAACAAATAAACTGTCCTTCAATTGCAGACTTGTTCTGCGATTGTTTCAAAATGCTTTCCCAGTGGAGGTCTATATGTATGTTCATTGTAGTTAAAAACTTAAGTTCTATCATAGATATAGTACAATCTACAGACATCCATGCTTTGGCATTCAGCAGTTGATCAATGCAGCTTGGTACAATATAAAGTCAGTTTTCATTCCAAATATTTTGTAATTGCAGATTCTAGGCTAGGACCTTTTCCCACTTTATGCTGGATAAGTTCAGAAATGAGGAACAAATTCTATTTGTTGTAATAGCCTTAAAATATGTCAGCAATTTAATATTCAATATGATCAACCCAGATCAAACTGTGCACACACAAACTTGCACAAAACTACAAGAGGAATAGGTTTCAGAGCACATTTGTCTTACACTGTACATACTAGGAATAGATCACTAGAAAACAGAAACTATATATGATATATAATTGTATTGTTTTGTGGAGAAACACCATGTATATTTATTAATGCAAAGCTTTCAGTCTGTATGCCTGCATTGTCATCAGTGATAATCAAGGCATATGGATCGAATAGTTTGCATTAATAAATATATGTGGTGTTTTTCCACCTTGCAAACGTTTAAAGAACTTGTCATCATAGGCGTACAGGGCCAATTTCAACTGGGGGGGGGGGGCTGAGGCTATTTGCCCGAAAATTTTCTTCATCACCAAAATTTTCTAATATGAATCAAGGGCACAGAAGCGTTTTCGATATGCGGGGGGGGGGGGGTGGGGAGCCTCAAAACGGCCATTTACAGTTGAAGGACAGTCGTCATTACCAGATCAAAACCAAGGCATTACAATAGGGTGGATGAAAGTGACCATATGAAAATTGTATCAGTTCCATTTGGTGGTGATCAAATGACCCGAGTCAGGTCTGCTGGTGCAAAGGACTTGCGAGCTGGATCACATACTGCGAAAGAGAGCTGGGAACCATTGCAGTCCATTTGTCTCTGAGTTATTCCACACTAAGATGTCCTACCTACAGGTATTGAGATAAATATTAATCACTCAGTAAATACTGTATCAAATGTGATGTCATGAAAGTACATTAGAATGGCTGGTTTCCCCTTATTGTATTTGTGAATGCAACTACCATATACAGTATAAGTCAAACTGTCAAAGTATAAGTATTAGTCAAAATTAAAAACACTCATATCTCTCGTGAATCAGTTAACTTAATTATTTACTAAATATGTAGTTGTGACATCACGTTCTATTAAGTTAAAACTTTAGTTTTGTTGCTGAATCTATAGACTGCATTTTATTTTGGGCTTAACCACCGTAAAGCTAAACGGCTTCGAACAACCGGCCCCTGATATTTAATTTACAGTACCTGTTTCTTTATCCAGAACTCGATATGTCGTGTGTATATAGATTTATACATTTCCACGCGGATCACGAGTTCAAAATCTTCGGTATTAACCAGTAATTGAATAACTTTCTATCACCAAACATATGTTTAAAATTTTTACGCCATATTTGTGAAATTTTTCTATTTTGAGCTTCCCCCCCCGGTATGACGTTGCTATAAAAGGCCAGGTCACCAAATAATCCAAGATTTTTGGATTATTTGGTAACCTGGCAATCGGAGTTTGCCAGGGTCCCCCTCGCGTCACCAGAACTTTAAACGCGGGGACCCTGGGTACGAGGTTGAATTTCAGAAAATTTGATGAACATCAAGACTGCCATGCAACTTTCAAAATCGGAATTTTTAGCCGTTCGCATAAATTTTTACATGCAAGAATGATTACGTGCATCCGTCAATATAACTCACTCAATGGTTCTACTAAGATGGATCTCGCGTTAAAATTCACGTAAATTTTGGCTTGCTGGTGATTGTGTTTTTGGGCAGGTTGTAAAAAGCTAGTTATTAACGTTCTCTTCAAGCTAAATTTGCCCAATGTATATTGGCTGTGTTTTTTCGTGTTAACCACGACGTTAATACACGTACCCCTGGGGGGCGCCTTTTGTTTTGGGTAACTGATATTGGCTACTCTCTCTACGCACCCAAATTTTCTCGAGGGGAAAGTACAGTCGTGCACAAAACAAAAATCACACATATGGTCCATATGAACTTACTTTACACTGCTGAAAAGCGCTCGCTAATACTACACAAAAACTAGAGGAAAAAAACAAACAACAAACTGATTATTTTTCACCATATAATTTTATACAATCTCCGTTTTAATTGGTTAGTCACCTACAAATAATTCCAGGTATTTGTAGGTGACGTCAAATTTACAAAATTGTTCACGAATTTGTATAGGTAACCGTATGGTTTCGAGTGCAATTTGGAAAAAACAGTTTTTCTTGGATGTCTTTGAAAAATTCACGAGTGTATGTTTTTCAAAATCGCACGAGAATTTATGCTATTACCTATTAATAATATACATAAAAAAATTAAGGGACAGGTGCTACATAATTATATGATAAATAATTTATTCAATTAGCAAAATTCATGCGTAGTCGCATGTTGTTTTCAAATCGTGTCAAAAATAGAACTGTTTTAACGTTTTTACATAAAATATTTAATTTATATCAAGACACAAAAATTATAACACTCAGGAGCATTTTTAAAGAAATTAGCACTGGGATTTCACAAAAATTGCACTGCTCTAAACCAATCAGAATTGAGAACTTTTTTTATGTACATTATTAGAATGGGTAGTTTGACTTGACGCCACATCCCTCTGTTAGTATAAAATAAAATAAGGGTGGAGTCGAACTACGGAAAATTTCGTCATAAAACGGCGCTTGTGCACTCTTTTTGAAACATAAATATTTTTTTCTTATTTAATTTTCTTTTACCAGATAATTGCTTCATTAAAATTTGGATTTTCCCGCCATGCACATTCGTTCCCAATTCACTCAGCACGCGATTCTGTCTCGACTGACATATTCTACGTAGTTCGTCTACATAGTTTGTTTTGTCTTTATAGCCAGACGAATCATCTGTCAGACGGATTATTATGTAAAATTGGGCCATTCTTATAATATCAGGCTCAGTCTCATGTAATAATGATTCGATTGATGGATCGAACCTGGTTTAAACAGTAACTGTTAATTGAGCTTACTTTAGTTACTTACTAGATCACGCTATACGGAAGGCCCATCATTGCCCCAACAATTCTATGATACGACGTCAGGCAAGCGAAGTAGGGATAATAAATGAAAGCAATTTCAATTGCAATGCCAACGATGAGAAACGCTATTAAGAAATATTCACAAACAACTAGTGCGGCACCAGGTTAAAATAAATAAGAAGAGGCAGTTGGGGCTCAAATGAATGTTTTGTTTATTGAAATCAAATACGAGCATTTCGTTTTACAATACATTACATTTTCATTACCTTTTCCCCAAGCATTGCTGCCTTCGATCACTCCTCCAAAAACTAGTTTGACGATTGATCCAGTAGCAGCTCCAAACACAAACATGGTGGCAAGTCGGTCATGATCGATACCAAGGAAATCTACAGGGCTAAATACGGTGGAATATAGTTCAGGATATAATAAAACAATTATGTACCCCCGTGGGAAACTAATTACTGCAAAAATACAGATTTACAGTATTTATATTTATAGTACGCACGAGTAGATAACCCCCCACTACATCCGGCGGAAAAAAACACGCAACGCGTGAGTCGGAAACATGCCAGAATATGTCGTAGATATGCGTGGACGCCACGCGCGAGTGGAATAATGCGTGGGTGTGAGAAATAGGGCAAACAATGCATAATAATGAAGCGTAAATACGCATGATATCGTAAATACGCACGGTGATATGTTTGTTCGGCAACAATTTACTTATTACCCAGTAAGGATTCGGGAGGAAAATATTTTATTTTACTAGGGTTACAAATGCTGATACAAGTCATTACACATGCACCGTGTACCTAATAGTGGGTTGTATTGTAAAAGGAAAAACTACACCTTGACTTCAGGAGGTCATTTTGGTATATCATGAGTTACAATTTTTGTGCGATGAGCAGTTGAGCACACACTCATAACTGCTCTTCAGCAGATGCTCACATGCTAAATGAGATCATTCACACCACTGGAAGTTCTTGCCGATAAAATAGAACTAGGGTGGGGGAGAAACAAAATTTCAGACATGGAACAACGATTTTAAGATTTATTTGTTTTGCAAATCATCATGTTTGATCAGACTCTAGAAAGAATTGGAAAGTATCTACTTAGAACGCCTGTAGAATCCAGTATATAAGAAAATAATGCACACAAAAGATGTATTTATTCAAAATGATGATTTTGACCCAGAAATAATTGAAGCTGCAGTTGATAAGTGAAAGTTTCTTATTAAAAGGCTTTTAAACGACCACGATATTGAGGATGACGTCGAAAATAAAGACAGTGACAAAAAAAAACCGATTAGAACGGTTTAGAAGAAATTATTGTTTATTGCTGATTTGCTGTAACTAATTGCAAGACAAATAGGTGTTAAAATCGTTATTCCATAATTTTCTTTCTTCCTCACCCCAGTTTTATTTTATCGGCAAGATTTTCCAGTGCGTGTGAAAAATCTCATTGCACATGTGAGCATCTGCTCATGAGTAGTAACCGATATACCAAAATGACCCGCTGAAGTCAAGGTGTTATTTTTTCTTTTACAATGCTACCCACTATTAAGTACGCAGTGCATGTGTAATGACTTGTATCAGCATTTGTAACCCTAGTAAAATGAAACATTTTCCTCCTGAATCCTCACTGTGTGATAAGTAAAGCCCGTTTTCAACTTCAACCGTATCGTAGCAGGTTATCTGCAAAATATGGTTATTGCACAAAATCTTTTTATCGAGTTATATTATAAAAGAAATAGAAAACATTCAGTTATAGAAACACACAACTTCCACAAGGAAGTTTGGGAGAACTCGAAATAACGTGGAAAAAATCACCTTACGGTATCGTTTTCAAACACGCGTTTCTATAACTGCATAGAAACACGGAAAATGTTTTCTATTTCTTAAATAGCAGTCGACATGATATAACTTTAACAGTGTAGATAATTAAAGGAAGCGTACAGTATAAATACCGAAGCTAGACCACGTTGTGTGTTACATAAACTCGGCTCGTAAAGCTTCTAACGTGAAAGTCGCACTCTCGAAAAAGTTCTATTTCGAGCAGATGACATGCAGACCCGGTGAGATATTCTCATAAAAAGCATATTGTGTAATGACATTTTCGGTAATTACGTCACAAAATTTTAACATCACAACGTTTCAAATTGAAAACCACCTTAAATGAAATGGATTTCAAGTTTTACTCTCACGAGTCACCTGCAATGATGCAAAATATCCTTCTTCAACACATGCATGAAAAAAGGAAATTTTTTGTTTTGACCAATAAGCCATACTACGAGAACGAAACTGAGGGGCCAAGACCGCGAGCCGTTCCCGCGTTATGGCTTATTTCCATATTTATTTGTAAAAATGCACGTCAGTGAATGCTAAAATTCTTTTTCATGCACGGGTTATAGAAAAATGTTTTGCATCTTGGCACATACCTTGTGAGAATAAAACTTGAATTGAAATCCATCTTATTTAAGGTGGTACTAAATTTAAAACGATAATGTTGTGACGTAATTACCGAAAAAGTCTATCTTACATAACAAGTCCTGGTCGGCCTCCCCAAACGTCTTTCTTGAAACTCTTTCTTCGTCGCAGAAATGACAATATCGTGAGAATTATTGCCTGGAAGAGATTGCACGTTTCCATCACTCGTTATACATCATCTTCAACCCGACATGCAATAACAATTCCCTTGGTAAAATATTGTGATTATGGACTCTGTCAGAAATATTAGTCTAGCAAATGTATAAAAAGGTACACGTGGTTAACTTTTATAACCGTAGCTATATAGAAAGAATCGGCAAATCAGAGGTGCATGTGTATTCTCAAGTTGCATTCCAGATTTAATTATGCAAAATGCATAATTAAGACTTTAAAACAGTAAATATGTTGTAAAAAATAAAATGATGTAACAACAGGGGGAATTTCGTTTTAGACCAATCAGCAAGTTTGTTTACGTTTTCAATAACCATTCAGAATGCATAAATTTTGACTACCTTCAATAATAAGGTACATAATTTACCATTTTACATAAAGTATTACATATTTAGGCATTTTGATTGGCTTTGCCTAAAAGATGTAAGAAAATATGTCGATTAACTTTAAAACGAAATTCCACCTTGCTTGATTTAACACTTTAAACTTACAGCAGGAATCAGAAACAGGTGAGGATAATATCTTGTATCAACATCACATGCAGCACTAGAAATAAGAAAACACATTGACACTTGAAACAATTACAGACATTTATAGCTAAACTATTATGAAGTATACTCACGCAGTGGGAGATTCGTTGGAAGATAAGTTTGTCTGGTTAGTCATTGCTGGTAAGATACGTAAGCTATAAGAGAAATCGGAATAAGGTCTGCTATCCATTGCAACAATATTGTAGCGAAGCTTAGCGTATTCCTTAATTTGTTTCAAAGTCATTAGTTCTATCTGTGAGTTCCCAGGAAAGAATGATATATTCGCTGCGGTACGGTTGAAGTGGAAAACAGCGCTAAGCCAGGTTGTGACCAACAATAGACTACAACTTTTTATCCATGCAAGAAAATGCAATCAAATCGCCACAGCTGAAATGAGCTTACTGAAATTAGTAGAAATGCAAAGTTTGGTTGCGAAATGTTGTAAAATACAGAAAATATAGCCTTGCGAAGTTCGCAAATTTGTATACTTTTTAGGACAAACGGAAATTGTTACCACATTTAGGTCAAAAATGGTAACAATTTCTGTTTGTCCTAAAAAGTATACAAATTTGCAAACTGTGCAAGCATAAAGGTTCGACCTACGACATAATCACATAAAATGGTCATCAGATACGTTATATCTGATGGCAAGCCTCACTAGTACACTACAATTATACAAATAGGGGGCTTTAGCAGTGACTACGAGTACGACGTGACGACGAAAACTCGTAGTCGTTGAGTACGCGTATAGATATGATGAGGGTTCAGACACAAATTTAACCACACGGTCCCTTTCTCTAGCAAATGAGAGGAGTTTATTTTCATCTTTGTTGTCAATATAAATGGTTCGGCTCCATTTTCAATTTTCAGTGAGACATCTGAGTGTTAATCTGTAGCGTAAGTAAACAACGCGCGAGATTCTCGCGGCGAGAATGACGAATCTCGTACTCGTAGTCATTTCTAAAGCTCCTTGATAATACAGACATAACAGGTATTGGCGAATTTATGTAATTATATGTAATTATATAAATATATATTAGCCGCTATTCTGCTATTAGGAACAACGATGCTTCACAATAGTGAGTCTACACTGTCAATTTGTTTCCAAATATAGAAGCAATGGATAATGCTTTAGGATTAGTCAAATATGCTTTATATTTCTCTTTCATTTTCCCAATTGAGCACGTAAACTATACAGTAGAGTAGCCTGAATATAAGGTATATAGCGACAAACCAGTCTACAATAAAGTAATGGTCATCAAATACGTTATATCTGATGGCAAGCCTCACTAGTACACTACAATTCTACAAATAGGGAGCTTTAGCAGTGACTACGAGTACGACGACGAAAACTCGGCCAAAACTCGTAGTCGCTGAGTACGCGTATAGATATGATGAGGGTTCAGACACAAATTTAACCACACGGTCCCTTTCTCTAGCAAATGAGAGGAGTTTATTTTCATGTTTGTTGTCAATATAAATGGATCGGCTCCATTTTCAAATTTCGGGGGGGGGGGTGATGCCTCTAGTCACGCTTTTTTAATCAGAAGTGAGACATCTGGGTGTTAATCTGTGGCGTAAGCAAACAACGCGCGAGATTCTCGCGGCGAGAATGACGAATCTCGTACTCGTAGTCACTTCTAAAGCTCCCTGATAATACAGACATAACAGGTATTGGCGAATTTATGTAATTATATGTAATTATATAAATATATATTAGCCGCTATTAGGAACAACGATGCTTTACAAAAGTGAGTCTACACTGTCAATTTGTTTCCAAATATAGAAGCAATGGATAATGCTTTAGGATTAGTCAGATATGCTCTATATTTCTCTTTCATTTTCCCAATTGAGCATGTAAACTATATAGTAGAGTAGCCTGAATATAAGTTATATAGCGACAAGCCAGTCTACAATAAAGTAATAACAATGTCGATATTTTTGCGGACTTACGGACGATTGATTTTTCCTGGAAACAAAATTCTCTGGATGGAAACGCTTCTTGCTTGAAATAACACTTAAAGCTTGACACGGGAATCGAGACGTATCGGGTTTCATAACTACATAAGCCTGATTCTCAAATTTCACGGCCTGACACTCGGCAATTATCAGAGTCAGTGGCACATGAAATGAATTTAAGCATTTGAAATAAACGACAGAATTTTTAATTGCAAACATGTTTCGACTTAACTATATATAAGCCATCTTCAGTGCGAATGAATTAGTTATTTACATTGTTAAATATATAAAGTAGAAATAAATCAAATAATGATACAGGCGAGGTGATACTCAATGAATAACATAATTGCGTTCGACGAAGGAGAACGCTTCCTAATCGTGACGTCACGGCTGGATGCTATGTCATTTCGAGATTTTTGGATGTAACATTTGCCTCGGTTTCGTGTTTTTGCGTATGCTCTGATTTCCGGGTTTTGTGCCGTGTCCTAATGTCACGTGCTTTCCGTATTTTGCGATAATACGCTGTTGTTTATAGGACCGGGCATTTGGCTTTCATATTCGCCTGTTTATTAAGAAGTTATGGGAATTGTACACTCGATTATTTTGATTTGAAGTGTCTGCAATATGACTGAGAATTCTCGTCAAAGCATCAGGAAGCTATCTTCCGTTGGTTTAACCATGCGAAATCCGGAATTTTATTTGCTCATAAAGTAAACAAACCGCACCACCGAACGCACTTGCTAATCTTTGATTACTTCTAGTTATTTACTACAATGATTGACAACATAACAGGATACAAGATATGCATAATAAGTAGAACAGCACGACAGACACAGACCAAATGGGTAACACGGGTAACGGATAACCGGGTAATCGAATAGCCGGATAACCGGTAACTCTAGTAACTGATCATTGATAAATATCCATGTTCGATATCGATATGAAGATCATTTCTAGTCTTAACGGTAAATTAGATTAAGAATAACAGTAACTTCAATTTCTATAACTAGGATATCTATTTACATTTTTGAATCTAGATGTCTTCAGTGTTTGTAGAAGTCTTCACCGCATTTAACAAAACGTTAGATTTAATAACAAAACTTTTGAATTTCCAATGATTATTGATATCATGTTTTTAAAGTAGTATCTGACTGTTTGATCGCGTAGAAAAACGTTCTCGCAGATGCTTTAGGTGAAACAACTGAATGAAGGGTCGAATGTCCGAACTGATGGGACTTAATTTGCGGGCTTCAAAAGTTTGATCCTTATTCTTAGCACATGAGTTGCACAATGAAAATATTCATTTCTCAGCTGGCTTTTCGCTTGTCCTTGGTATGTATACTCTGGGAACATTTTAGACACAATAACTATATCGTTGGGTGGCTCTGGGATATGATTGCAAACCAGAGCAGCAAAAGCTGCAAAATAGAGCAGCGAGGGTAATCACCAAATCTCTAATTGATGCTAGTTCCAGCGACCTTTTTAACAAACTAGGTTGGGATATTCTTTTAATACGCCGGAAAAAACATAAGGGTGTAATGATGTTCAAAACTCTAAATGATTAAACACCGACATATCTTCTTGATTTATTTCAAGTTCGCAGCACTAGATACAACTTAAGAAATTCTGAAAACACTTTAATTATTTGTGCCAAAACCGCGAACAAATTATGCAAAACGTAGTTTTAGTTATAGTGGTGCAGTGTTGTGGAATGAGTTACCACTAAATGTACGAGCATTTTATGCTCCCTTAACCAGTTTAAAAGAGAGATTAGACTCCCGCACGGCAATCTTGTAAATCGTTCAGTCTTGTGTAATTGTCCTATGTATACCTGTACTTTGTAACTTTTCTTTAAATGTCCAACCTTTTTATACTGTAGATTTTACCGTGGTTTAATAAAGTTTTTGATTGATTGATTGATTTTTGATTGATTGATTTTTGATTGATTGATTTTTGATTGATTGATTGATCTTCATATTCTCGCAAGTTTTCACCACATCCAAAGCACTTCGACGTCTTTTTCGGACAAAATTCCAACAGGTATATTAAGAATTGTTGGGGATTCGGATTTGGAAACGGTGGGTGAGGTTGTGGTTGGGGTTGTGGGGGATAAAATTGTGGTTGATGTTGTGGTTGTGGGGGGGGGATAAAGTTGTGGTTGAGGTTGTGGTTGTAGACGAGTTTGTGGTTGAGGTTGACCATGGGAATAAAATGTTTGAGGTTGAATGAGTAGATGGGAAAGAAATTATTGTGGTTCAGGTTGTGATTGGTAATGAAGTTGTAGTTCACGGATTGATCGCGGGTGCGGTTGGCAATGAAAATGATTGGCAAATACTCGTTGTATGTGCAATGACGTGGTGTTTGGTCGCACCGACGTCGCAGACAAAGGTGGGGCGTGAATCTGGTAAGTCATAGGCGGTGCTTTTAAAACGACGGAGCCTGCAGAAGTTGAAATTCTGGCAATTTGCTTTCTTGATTTGATTGAGCTACAGCTGATTGTAATGACATGCAAAGACTAATGACAAAGTCATTAGTTCTATCCGAGTGTTCATGAAAGTATGATATACGCGACGTGTCGCTACGGTATGGCTGAAGTGGAAAACAGCGCTAAGCCAGGTTGTGACCAACAATAGACTACTTTTTTATCTATACAAGGAAATGCAATCATGATCAAATCACGACAGCTGTAAAGTGCGTACCGAAATTAATATGGAATTAGTATTTGCAAATTTGTATGGAAATGGTGACCGCATTTTGGCCAAAAATGGTAACAATTTCCGTTTGTCCTAAAAGGTATACAAATTTGCAAACTGTTCAAGGCTATATTTCCTGAATTTTACAACATTTCGCAACCAAGCCTTGCGTTCTACTAATCTTAAAACGCTCTTTTCAGCCGTGGTGATTTGATTGCATTTCCTTGCATAGATCAAAAAGTAGTCTATAATGCAAAAGGTCTATCTGCATAAAGATTTTAAAAAGCCAAAGGCATTATTTGCATAAGGTTTAAAGGGTCTTAATTTCGAGTGCCAAAAATCATAATTATTTGCATAATTTCTATATTCATACAGACAAGGAAATGAAGTAATAAAAGCGGTAAGAATTCAATAATCATTCTTCCTGGCAAAAGTATGAAGCCGAGATGGCGGTGTTGCTAAAAACCATTTTAACTGACCGACCAAAACCCTGATAAATTATATCGATCTGATTCGATCATGATCTCGAACTTGTGAACTTCTGAACTTGTCTTTGTGGCTTTCACAGAAAACGTGTCTTTGTGGCTTTGACAGATATTGTAAGGACTTCAATACACGCATGCAAATCTGAATGAATTTCGACCATATCAATGTCTGCATAATAATGATAATATCGTAGTATATAGAATTACGAGTACACGACATGCAGTTGAATTCTGTACACTTGATTTACGTTAATATTCGACGTTTCAACCTACGACAAAATCAGATATAACGTATTTGATGTCCATTTTATGTCATGGCAAGCCTCGCTAGTAAACAACAATTCCACAAATAGGGAGCTTTAGCAGTGACGAGTACGACTACGAGTACGAAAATTCGGCAAAAACTCGTAGTCGTTGAGCTTTCGAGTACGAAATTTATCAAAATACTCGTACTCAAAAGCTCGACGACTACGAATCTTGGCTGATGGGAGGATGGCGTAAGCAAACAACGATATGTAATTATGTAAATTTTAATATATATATCAGCTGCTATTCTGCTAATATTTGTCTGCTATTCTGCTAAACACTGTCAGTTTGTTTTCAAATATACTGAGAAGCAATGGTTAATGCTTTAGGATTAGTCAGATATGCTCTATATTTCTTTTTTATTTTCCTAATTGTGCACGTAAACTATACAGTAGAGTAGAATATAAGTTATATAGCGACAAGCCAGTACACAATAAAATAATAACAATGTCGATATTATTGTCGACTTACGGACAATTGAATTTTCCTGGGAAAGAAAATCTCTGGATGGAAACGCTTCTTGCTTGAAATAACAGTTTATGCTTGACACGGGAATCAAGACGTATCAGGTTTCATAACTACATAAGCCTGATTCTCAAATTTCACGGCCTCAAGTCGGCAATTAGGGCGATTTAGCACGAGGACGTGAACGTCAAAGACGATGTGAAAATGGCGAATAAGTGGCGTTTGCGCCCAAATATGGACATGCCACGCCATTTACTCGCCATTTTCACGTCGTCTATGACGTTCACGTCTTGATGCTAAATCTCCCTATTATCAGCGTCAGTGGCACATGAAATGAACTTAAGCATTTGAAATTAATTTTTAATAGCAAACATGTTTCGACTTAACTATAAGCCATCTTCGGTGCGAATGAATTGGTTATTTACATTGTTAAATATATAAAGTAGAAATTAAATCTCCCCGGAGGGTACTCACCTGACGGGGAGATGTAGTTCTCCGAGGATCTTCGAAGATTGATAGGAGCAAATGAGCAATACTGGTGCAGATCCGCGGCCAGCAGCGGTCTGGAACCCACGCTAATTTATCGGTATATAACGGTTGGGGAACCAGTATTGTTCCTATCAGTCTTCGAAGGACCTCGGAGAACTACATCTCCCCGTCAGGTGAGTACCCTCCGGGGAAATTTAATTCCTCCTTCGTACCTTCTTCGACTGATACTCACAATACTGGTGCAGATTTCAAAGCCTTACTGCAAGGCCTCTGATACTAAACCGACAACCAAAGCAAAACAGAAAATGAACTTTTAATTTTCAACAACTATGTACTCAACACAGCATTTGCAAAGGTATTTTGAGTCTTTTTATGATGTTTGTTAAAAACATTTGCCGAAGACCAAACAGATGCAGCTAGTATAATCTCCAACGGCACGCCCACGTTTGCGCTTCCGATATCGAGGTTGATCTCGTTGAATGTCCGGTGTAGTCTACAGATATTCCTGCTTTAGCAAGCAAGGATCGCAGCAAGGACAGTGTTTGGGATCGAATAGCTTTGTGAGGAACCTTGTACCGGTGCACTATATTTGTTATATTAATACTACATTTCTTCATTAACCACAACATGACAACAAGGCTTGATATCGTCAAAACACCCTGCTTTTCACATTCGAAAATGCATGTGTGGATGAAAATGTTTTGTCATGCACGGTTCGTTTCCAAACGTAATACAACTAACTAGCTAATAAAAAAAGAAAATCTAATACAACTAACCAGCTAATAAAAAAAAAAAATCTAAAGAAACATGCAACTTAAACATGATTATTTACTTATCTAGTAATAATCCTGCATTATCTGGGCCATAATTACCAACTTCGATTTTGACGTCGCTATCTTTGACACACATTGTCTTCGCACGTTTTCGTTCAGCTGCAAGTTGTGGATTGCGAGCCAAGGTGAGTGCGATGAACCACTTGGCGCGGGCCTGGGGAGAGCGAATCCACTTTGGTCCACTTTTCCTTTCTAGGATATATACAACGATGAGGAAGTCAGATAAACATTGTTTGATATTGGAAAACTGAATTTAGCGCTAGTGGTTGGTGGTTATGACCACCACAAGCGTAGCAGTGATAGAGTCTATAATAGAGGTTTTCTATACGATTCAAATAACCAATTGTAGTATCGTTAATTGGCATAATTAATCATGATGATAACTTATATGGATATTAGTATTCGCATATACAATGAATGATGTATATATATAAAGTTTTTAAATACTGATATAGGTATATATTTTCTGAGTACTTGACTGAGTGGGACCAATACCAATTAATGTGAACAGGGTTGGTAGATTTTATGAATAAATAAGCCAAATATATTAACATAACATTTGTTTTCTTTGTTTGAAACAAAGGAATCAAAGGGCCGCCAATAACAATGTTTGGCTTATTTATTCAGTAACTTACCAACCCTGAATGTGAACGATTCCGAGAATAGTTTAAAAACAGCTGAATTCCGAATGAATTAATAATAATTATATGGATAGCCCGTTTTGCTTCTGTTGATGATTAATAACTATTTACAAGCTACCGTTAACCGTGGTGTATAGGTTTTAACCTTTCTTCCTTACTAATGCATATTTTATAATACAGCAAAGTTCCACCATTTGTTTGATACGAATATTCAGTCCCTAATTCAGTAAAGACGGATACGTGGCAGAACTTACGTGTTTCGTGATCATCGATCAGTGTTTGACAAAACACTCGAAGAACTGGGTTTCTAAAAGCTGCTTGGACGTGAAGATAACAGATGTACGCATTGTAACCTTTTAACAGAATTAAAATACAAAGTTTTTCTTCCAAACATAAAGGATAAGGCCTTTTTGTTAAACAAAAAATCATAATTAGTTTCCTCATGTAATCACAAAAGAATGTTTCACGCTGATATGTCATACGAAAAAATCTTAGAAATGCATGCATTGTTTGAACGCCACCCACGTTTTGACCAAAACTACTTAAGCAGCCTCATTTCGTGAAACAGACTGTAGTGGACGATTTTTGGTAAAACAATACTTTCAGCATGTCTTAATCTCTATCTATATAGTACCCACAAAAAAAGCGTTCACCATCCATGTTTATCATGCTATATTAATATTATGGCATGTGAGATGTTAAAAAAATCCAAATATCAACAGATAACTTAAACCCTCTCTCTCCTCTTCCCACCTTTCTGTCCCTCTGCGTTACCTGGATCAAACCGTTGAAAACCATCAGGCATGATGCTATGATCAATTCTGGGCAACATCAGAAATCCCACAATCATTGTTTTTAGGATACGAAATATGGCAGAAAAGACACCCATCGGAAGTCCCACGAAAAACCAGAAATACGAAAACACCAAATAGACATTCCTGCGGAGAGGATGAAAAATATACGATATTTCCAAGGTAAATCAGAGTGTTTCTCATATTTCTAAAGTAAAGTCCTGGAAATCCTACAAATATTCAAACAAAATGATCGCTTCGTGGTATTGGAATCTGACTCAACCAGTGTACCGTCTAGCCCCTCATAAAGCGCAATGAAGACGTACCTGTTGTTTATGGAAATGACGTTTCTAGAGAAATTACGATCCCGGAATATTGTCACAGAAGCTGCAATGGAGCACAGCCCAGAGCCAACAGTATGCTAAAGAGAATGTCAGACAAAAACTGTTAAGACTTAAGGCGACAACTTTAGCATTGAAGTGGAATTGAAGTTCGTATGTAAACAACAGTGGCGTAGCCAGCCCGACAATTTAGTCATGCTATGCTAATATTTCGATGTTCATTGACTGTTAAAACAATGAATTTCTAAAGAAATGAATAATGATAATACCATGAAATTTGCATAGTATGACTAAATCGTCAGGCTGGCTACGCCACTGGTAAACAAACGGTTTGTTTACAGTTAAAACTTCAATAGTTTTAAAAAACGCTGTACTGTCTGAGCATCTAACACTATTTAGTCTCGCTACGTTTTTAAATGAAGTTAGCGCTTATTATCAGAAATATCGATACGCGCGAAGTATGGGTAAGTTTTATGCTACCGGACCCACATTGTCATGACTTATGAGCAGAACCGATGCGCAGAACCGATACGGACTTAACTTCCACTTTCAAATTTAACATTCACTATTTCCAATTTTGATTAGTTGATTCAGATGCAAAAAACTGTATGAAAATAAAAATAGGAAAATGCCAGCAATGTTTATAAAGATGAAGTGTTAAATTTGCAAAATAAGAAATGCCTAAACACATTGTCTAATAAAATTGCTAAGAATGTTTAATTGAAAAAATCTAAA
Source organism: Dendronephthya gigantea (assembly GCF_004324835.1). Taxonomy (NCBI): domain Eukaryota; kingdom Metazoa; phylum Cnidaria; class Anthozoa; order Malacalcyonacea; family Nephtheidae; genus Dendronephthya; species Dendronephthya gigantea. The sequence goes on along the minus strand of NW_021163026.1, from coordinate 169,342 downwards.
GAGTAAATAAACGCAGTTGATTCCACCTACCCGCCGCCGCTGACATAGCCGAGGATCCAATTCCGAACCAAGGAGAACTTCAAGGAATATAAAAGAACACATGGAATAAATATGAAAATCCAATTTAGAAGAAAGCCTGGAAAGAAAAAGAAGCGATATCAATACAATATGACCATTAGGATGGCCCTTTCTGCAGAGAAAAATTTAACACAAAAATAGTTGATCATGCAGTGTAGTTGATGATCGTCTTGGTATAGGCGGGAACACGAGTGTCGCGATTTGAGTAATTTTTCAAGAAAACATGATGTATACACTGTTATAATGTTCAAGTGTTACAATAGCACCGCCATAGCTGTGTTCTCTACCCCTTTCTTTGCTGGAAATAACAAGTGCAGTAACACGTACCGATTTAGGGTTGATTTGAAGCCATAAATTCGATGGTATAAAATACCAATCCTGCATAATCATAATCGGAACGAACACTCACCCCACAAAAAGTAACCAATCTGAAAACTGTGATATCGAAGTCCTTTTCCCTGGAAAAATGGAAAAACGGAAGTTCATTGCTTGGTAGCGAAAAAGAGTGCATTCCTGCAGTCATTAAATTCCAATTATTAAACTTGTCGTTTGAACTGCAATGTTTACACGTTAAGAAATTGTAAGCATTTTTTTTACTATCAAATATATCTTTTAAAAATATACTTTTACTGAGAATTCTTTAGGCTCACTTCCCTGCTCGGATAAGCAATACTTTATTATTTTTTAAGCAACTTAGGAGTGCCTTAGCCTTTTAGCCTTTCTCACGATGACGCTTTTGGGTACTTTCAATTTTCTCAAACGGGTTTAAAAAATTAAACAACATGAAAAGCAATTTTTCTAGAATCAACAGACCATTTGAAGAATAAATCCAGTCGCCGTTGCGAGGTCTTGTGCAGTTGCGCTAACAGTTTTGAAAAAAAGTACCCCAAAAATGGCGGCATATTCGTCATCGCGAGAAAGGTTAGTTGCTCAACTTACAACCATGAACTGTGACACGCTTATGTTCTTAGCGATGAACGATTTATCCCCTCTGAACATCCTCAGCATGTTATTCCTGAAACAAATCACAAGGAAGATCATGCAAAAACTAATCAAACACTACAGAGTGTCCCAAAAAACTCTTAATTTTTTTCCGAATGGAAAATTCTTTCCGGTGTCCTATTGTAGAAAATACATGTTTTAAAAACGTAAAAAATGTATCTCGACAGATCTACGACGATTCAAATAAAACAATATTTTTGCGAAATAAAGTTGAAAAGAATTGCATTTTGAATATGCCACCGTGGGTTTAATTTGTTTTATATCTGATGTGAAGATTTGCACAAGTTTATATATAACTCAGTATAGTAATTATTGACTGCTATACACTCTTGGATTCAGCTTATAGCATTAGCTTATTGGTCCTGCTTAGTATGGCATTAGCCTACTGGTCTTGCTTTTTGAGGGGGGGGGGCACCCTGAATATCAAAAACTATGGATTAGACTTCTTTTTTTTCATACTTATGATTTTCCATGAAAAGAATGAGGGAGAGCGCACAGATCACAGTCGTGAGGATCGCACTAGCCAATAATGAACCTAGTAAAAAAATGTTCAAAACAGCTTTCTAGTTTTCTCATATCGTACAACTCGATATTTATAGTGACTGTATAGAGCTCGAGGAACACCAACCAACAACCGCACGCAACGAGTCAAAATATGCTTCTTCCAAAGCAGTCGAATAAGGTTTTGCTTCCTCGATTTCTTCCAATGCAACACTTGTCAAATAGATTAATCCAATGCAAAACTTAAAGATAAGAAGACAAGCATGTGCTAGAGGGATGTACAGGGCGTCGCAATAAGAAGCATAAATTCTATCTGTTATATTTTGAGCATAGAGTTCAGATAGAGTTCTATCTGTTATTTATTTAGAAATATATAGTGAACTAAAATGGTAATATATTGATAGATAATGGCAGATATTCTGAGAAGACAGGATGTTTTAAGAAATATATAGCGAAGCAAGATGTAAACACAGCGTTTGCTTACATTGCCGACTGTAATCTACTTTGATTTTAAATAATATATATATATATATATATATATATATATATATATATATATATATATATATATATATATATATATATATATATACAGTCGTTATCAAAAACGTTGTCCCTATCAATATATATATACAAATATATAAATATCAATCACGTGAGCATTAAACATTGTTTATTTCGCTCATTTTGGTCGTGTTTCTTTATCCATAAAATTAACGTATGCAGTAAAATCACGTGACTGATATTTACGTATTTATATATATTTCAATATGACAACCTTTTTGATAACGACTGTATATATATATATATATATATATATTATATATATATATATTATTAATATATATATATATATATATATATATATATATATATATATATATTCAAAACTTACATTATAAAGCAGAATGCCACAGATCATCATCACAGAGAGAGTTTCAGTCGAAAACTTAAAATCTAAAAACGTCAAACGAAACTATAACTAATCATATATATAGTTATCTGAGTACTTATATGCATGCATGTACATATGTTATTTCGTCATCATCCTTTTCCTGCAGATGACTATATAGTTTGGTCGAAACCTCGAAAATTATATTTTTTAAAATTTACTCTTTATACGAAGTTTCTATTTTTGTTTACTATTTATCGAACATATGTTGAATATGTACATATACGTGCATGGTATTTTTTAGTACAAATGAGTGTTATTCTAGCGAGGTTCTAACGTCGTCTGTCGTACGTATATGCCTACCGGGACTTACGACTAATTTTATTCTAATTTTTAAAAGCTCACTCACACTCAAACCCATTAAGTGGAATATCTCAATTACTTCATAGTGATTCTTTTGCGTATTTCTACTCGTATAAGAGCTTGATTTTCAATATTTTACCCTAAACCCTTCCAATAGTTAAGAAAGGACTATCTCATTGATCAGTTATAACATAATTTTTATGTTACACTCAATTGACCGTAACGAAAAAGATGGCGGCATGTACCAGAATGCATTGCGGGCATTAAGAATGATTGACTAAAAAAACATGGCAAGAAAAACTGCTAATGACGTAAAATTTTAACACAGCAAAGAAAATAACTTTCTGTTTTATGCTTGTCCTTTAAAAGACGTCAGTTCGCTTTTTTAAACGATTTCCGACCGCAATGCATTCTGGTAAAATGTACATCCGCCATCTTTTTTGTTATGGTCAATTGGTGTGCATGAATTTGCTGTTTGAATACGGGCAATATTGTGCTTCATCGTATAAATCATCTAATTATCAAACAAGGTCATATACCTTTTTCGGGATTGTAAACTTTCCTCAGAAAAAATTCCATTCTTGAGTATTGACGACGAGGTCTAGAAAAAAAGGGAAATTCCAAAAATAGAATCTCTCCCAGTCGAACGTCACAGAGTTAAAAACAGATTTTAAGAAGAAAATAAACACGCCTTCAAGAAAAAAAATGAACGAAAGGTAAGGATTAATTTATTTGAGAGAGCGAGAGCAATTTAGCTCTAAAAAGACAGTCTGAGAGAAAACATTATGAAAGAAAGTCAAATTAAGTTGCTTTTAGCAGCCCTTCGCCGCATAAACATGATTCAGCCATGGCGTAGACAGAAATTGACAGGTTGCTACTCACTAATTAATGAAAATTTGGTAAAAACTAAAGTTGCTGAAATTTACTGCATCTGGAAGAGTGAAGCTGGGCATTCTTGTGGTTGTGGTTTTTGTTTGAAGACTTAAACACCTGGGTAATTCAATTTTTCAATGAAAATTTGAAATCGGCGATTTTCACCCAATTTATCTGCTCATCCCGAGTAACAGGAATTAGTTTGCAAAACCTAGCTGTTGAGACCTGTTCAGAAGCTCGTTTTAACCAATAACCTGCGCTATCACACTTAGATGCAAGTGTTTTACTACGTCAATATATAATTAGCCGAAAGCCATGTTCATTTTGCCCGCACATAGCTACTTCCTAACTTCTTTTGGCGCAATGGTATTACACATGATCATACTTTGGTTTAAAAATGTTCTTCACGTGTTCCTTCAACCAAGGTCTGAGCAATTTCACTTGTGGAGACGAACTTTCATCCTAGACGGACATTAATTATTCGTGTGAAAATACAGCTGTGGAAACTGAGGAGATCAATGAGTTTCAGTGTAAGCGAGCTTTGATAGAATACAGGCTGAGTGTCCGGGGGTGGGGTGAACCCCTTCCATTAGTATTTACGAATATTTAAGGCTAGTCGTTCCCAAAATAGTCGCCAAATATCTAAATAAATCTAGAGGTAAATCTCCAAATATCTAGAGGCTCATGCAGAATTTGAAAAAATTGTCACTCAGCACGAACCAAGGGGCTTTCTCGTGAACATCCCTCGACCAATGTTGACTACAGCCCCCCCCTCTCAATCCCAGCCCGTTCCCAACGCCTCTGAATGCAGCCCCAAAACGTGAGAGTTTCGCACCGTTTTTAAACTCTGCCGGTATCGTGTGAACAGGGAATAATAAAGATTACGTCACAAAAATACTTACATCGCGGGAAAATAGCTTTACTCCGAAGATTCCATATTCTTTAATTTCCCGATAAAATACGAATATGAACTTGCCCAGGATAAACAGATTGCTTATCACTATTGGCAAATTCATCAATACGATTACTGCGATGCCAGATGAAGAATTATTCTTTAAGAATTAAAAAATGAAATTATATATTAGTACATTCATGTTCACTAACGGTAAAAATAAAGATAGGCAAGTCTTTATGCACCGATATTTTTACACGCTCCTCAAGCGCGCTGGTTTATCACTAGACAAAAATTGCCAAATCAAACTTACCTGACATCTTTGAAACGTTTGTGTTAAAGTTACACAAAAACTGTAATAAAAAAAGTTAATTGGTTAATTACACACGGAGGAAAATGTTGTTTTCTGAGTTCCATGTTTTTGTTACTGTTTGTTGATCCATAATGTGTGTCGGTTTATAACCAGCATTTTCAAAACAATCTATAAAAGCCACCACCGCCCAAGGGAAAAATATTGGAGACGACGTAAAAGCCAAAAGTTTGTGGGGCGCAAATGCAACTTTTGCCGTGAATTAAACTAACTTGTCCTACTACGTGTCCTCCTACACCTTACTTCGAACATAATACTGTCGCATACATGTACATACAAATTTAATTTCATTGCGAGTTTCCGCTTCACATTGTTTAAACAGCGCTGAACTAAAACTTTAAGGGCTGGTACACGCGTAAAGATCATCATGTTGATGGAAGTTGTTTAAAACGGGAGTGAACTATGTTGTGCTGCACCATGTGCACAGCATTGTTAACAATAGTTTTTAGACCATCAGTAGCCTACTGTTGCAACTTGTTGGCAATCATGTCAACATGCAAATTGTTCATTGAGCCACAGCACAATATTTTTCACTTCTGATGCGACGAACTAATCAATTTTTTTCCGTTTAGGTCTGTTTCCAGGTTAAAGTGCGCGTATCATGGTTGCGGACTTTGAACATACCTGTATTTTAAAAAATTTCGCAATACACTTTGTTATTGAAAAATTTTGTCTCGATGGTTTTTAGCCCTTAAAGTTACCGGACATGACGTCAAAGCGGGAATTTCAAATCAGTTTTCTTTCGTTTAAGTTGCACGGAAACCTCAATAATTGTAAGCACACTTACTTGACTATACAATATGGAAGACCCATCATTGCACCAAATATTTTGTGATACGTCGTCAGGCAAGCAAAGTAGGGATAATAAATGACAGCATATTCAATTGCAATGCCGAAGAGAAGGAACGCTGGATGTAATTTACAAAAAACGGGTACAATTACTTAAACGATACTTTGAGAATTGAAGAACTGTAAAATACTTCGTAAAAAATTAAAAAATGGGAGAATAGAAAGGATTTTAATTTAGGCAGCATTGCTGCATCAAAAAAATTTCGCCTGATTTTCTTTTCAATTGTGAGAATTCGACGGTAGCAGATTGCCTTGATCCAGCGAAACGTTCTTTACAATACGCCTCCTGTTATTTTAGATGATAGTATGGATGATTTTTACCTTTTTCCCAACCGTTTGAACCTGAAATTTCAAACTTTGTGACTAGCGTAATGATTGATTCAGTAGCAGCTCCAAACACAAACATGGTGGCAAGTCGGTCATGATCAATACCAAGGAAATCAACAGGGCTACAGATTGTAGATTTAATATCTTAATACAAAGTTTGATTTGATCATCTCTTATTTAATTTGATCATCCTTTACAAAAAATATCTAGTTTCGACTTGAGATCTTCTTTCTTTAGTTGACATGCACCGAAGGACGTATGCGACGTTATATTATTTATGTAAATGTCCAAACATACAAGTTCTTCATTGTGATTGGCTAGATGTATAATGATTGGAAATAAGACGGTGTATGCGTTTTGGATGCTCGTTGAAAATAATTAGATGATCACAGATTTATTTCGTTTATATTTATGGTATTTTTCGTTAGGTTTATAGCAATGGAACTGCGGACAACACACTCCGTATACTTAAACTAAAACTATTTAACAATCAGTCGCCGAAGGCGAAGTGAATAGTGAATCACCGAGCCTGAGGCGACTAATTGTTTTCGTATAAATTTTGAGGTGTTTACAAATAATAATCAACATAATTTCATAAAGATTTATAATGAATTCAAATTTCTTAGCTGAAATACAACAACAAAAAGCTATAGCCACCGGCCAGTGTTATCACTTCAGCGACAGTGGATCTTGACCAATCAGAATGCAGGAAAATCAATACTAATAATTTTTATATGCATCAAACATTATAAATAGTCAGAAAACAAAAACACGCACGAAATAACGGTGTAAGTTTTCATCTCATACGACAAATAAAAATTCATAGTCCTTTGGGACGAGTTTTCGCACAACATAATTAATCTAGAGATATAAAGCAGTCTTTTACAAACAAACATTTATTCAATTGAATTTACGAAGCTTAAGTTTAAGGGAAAGTTAGATGAAAAAACTATTTCAAAAGTGTTCCAAACGTTAAAAGCGAACGGGTTTACCTCGACAACCTACAGTTTGAATAGGTATATAGAATATTATTGCGCCCAACGAAATTTCATTTTGAAACATGACATCTATTTGTTCTTTTGTCAACAATTTCTACTGCAATCTTGAGGTAAAACCGTTCGCTTTTAACGTTTAGAACACTTTTGAACCAGTTTCTTCATCTAACTTTCCCTTAAATGTTGACAGTTACGGAGATAACTCGTCCACTACTGCCAAATTGTATAAATCGAATTTACGAAATTCCGAATTCGTTTCGAAGTTCATTCAACTTCGCAAATTCATTGCGAAGTTCAGGCTCAACATTCCAAATATGGAATGTATTCCGGAAGTTCTGAAGGAACCTTTGAATTTTACGATGAATGGTCAGCTGAAATTAACTGTAGCGTAAGTTTCCTTCGTTAATGAGGCTATAAGTCCTTCGGTGCATGTCAACTTTTAGGATTGGTCGGATAATTAGCATATTTAGCGTATATATAGTGATAAATTTATTGGGTTTCCAGTGGCGAAAGTAGGCGAATTATTATTTGCTTTCGGTCATTCATAGTCGTTGAAATGGTAGAAAATTTAACTTCATACCATCTAACCTGTCTTGATGGTGACTCACTACAACAAAAACAGACCGTCCTTTCTCTCAAGAGTTCTTATTCGACAGACAGGCCTGGTATCATCCTTACAAAAATGAACTTACATAACGAGTCCTGGTCGACCTCCCCAAAAATCTTTCTTGTAACTTTTTTTCGTCGCAAAAACGCCAAAATTGTCAGAATCATTGCCTGAAACAGATTTTACGTTTTCTTATTTTCTGTATCGAAAAATATGAAAAACTGTTTTATTTTTGTCTAATACACGTGGTCGATGGTTTTTCAGTTATGGATGAGTTCGTTGCAGGGTGACTCATAACCTCGTGACTAACAGGATCTTAGTAGTTAAATTGAAGGGATTTCCCCAGAGAAATTATAATTTAAAAATGATTTCATATAAAATCATCAAGCGTTGTTTTGACACTTATACTTCATTACATCACTCCATAACAGATTATAAACGCAGTAGCCATATCAACACTTAGCAAGCCGATTTTTATACACTCGGAATAGTAAACATGGCAATTAAGCTCCTAATCTTAACTAAGCTCTTCCTATCATCCTATTTCGAAAGCCCTAAAAAGAAACCACAGGATGCTGATTAAGTTTCGTAACACAAGTGTGACATTTTAAACTTACAGCAGGTATCAATAAGAAAATGAGGATATATCTTGTATCAACATCACATGCAGCACTAGAAATAAGAAAACACATTGACACTTGAAACAATTACAGACATTTGTAGCCAAGCAATTATCATGTATACTCACGCAGTGGGAGATTCGTTGGATGATAAGTTTGTCTGGTTAGTCATTGCTGGTGAGATACGTAAGCTATAAGAGAAATCGGAATAAGGCCTGCTATCCATTGCAACAATATTGTAGCGAAGCTTAGCGTAATCCTTAATTTGTTTCAAAGTCATTAGTTCTATCTGTGAGTGCCTAGGAAAGAATGATATATTCGCTGCGGTACGGCCGAAGTGGAAAACAGCGCTAAGCCAGGTTGTGACCAACAATAGACTACAACTTTTTATCTATGCAAGGAAATGCAATCAAATCACCACAGCTGAAAAGAGCTTACTGAAATTACTCAAGTAGTAGAAATGCAAAGTTTGGTTGCGAAATGTTGTAAAATACAGAAAATATAGCCTTGCGAAGTTCGCAAATTTGTATACTTTTCAGGACAAACGGAAATTGTTACCACATTTAGGTCAAAAATGGTAACAATTTCTGTTTGTCCTAAAAAGTATATACAAATTTGCAAACTTTGCAAGCATAAAGGTTCGACCTACGACATAATCACATAAAATGGTCATCATATACGTTATATCTGATGTCAAGCCTCACTAGTACACTACAATTCTACAAACAGGGAGCTTTAGCAGTGACTACGAGTACGACGACGAAAACTCGGCCAAAACTCGTAGTCGTTGAGTACGCGTATAGATATGATGAGGGTTCACACACAAATTTAACCACACGGTCCCTTTCTCTAGCAAATGAGAGGAGTTTATTTTCATGTTTGTTGTCAATATAAATGGTTCGGCTCCATTTTCAAATTTCGGGGGGTGATGCCTCTAGTCACGCTTTTTTAATCAGAAGTGAAACATCTGGGTGTAATCTGTATCGTAAGCAAACAACGCGCGAGATTCTCGCGGCGAGAATGACGAATCTCATACTCGTAGTCACTTCTAAAGCTCCTTGATAATACAGAATAACAGGTATTGGCGAATTTATGTAATTATATGTAATTAATATAAATATATATTAGCCGCTATTCTGCTATTAGGAACAACGATGCTTCACAATAGTGAGTCTACACTGTCAATTTATTTCCAAATATAGAAGCAATGGATAATGCTTTAGGATTAGTCAAATATGCTTTATATTTCTCTTTCATTTTCCTAATTGAGCATGTAAACTATATAGTAGAGTAGCCTGAATATAAGTTATATAGCGACAAGCCAGTCTACAATAAAGTAATAACAATGTCGATATTTTTGCGGACTTACGGACGATTGATTTTTCCTGGAAACAAAATTCTCTGGATGGAAACGCTTCTTGCTCGAAATAAAAGTTTACGCTTGACACGGGAATCGAGACGTATCGGGTTTCATAACTACATAAGCCTGATTCTCAAATTTCACGGCCTGACAGTCGGCAATTATCAGAGTCAGTGGCACATGAAATGAATTTAGGCATTTGAAATAAACGACAGAATTTTTAATTGCAAACATGTTTCGACTTAACTATATATAAGCCATCTTCAGTGCGAATGAATTAGTTATTTACATTGTTAAATATATAAAGTAGAAATAAATCAAATAATGATACAGGCGAGGTGATACTCAATGAATAACATAATTGCGTTCGACGAAGGAGAACGCTTCCTAATCGTGACGTCACGGCTGGATGCTATGTCATTTCGAGATTTTTGGATGTAACATTTGCCTCGGTTTCGTGTTTTTGCGTATGCTCTGATTTCCGGGTTTTGTGCCGTTCCTAATGTCACGTGCTTTCCGTATTTTGCGATAATACGCTGTTGTTTATAGGACCGGGCATTTGGCTTTCATATTCGCCTGTTTATTAAGAAGTTATGGGAATTGTACACTCGATTATTTTGATTTGAAGTGTCTGCAATATGACTGAGAATTCTCGTCAAAGCATCAGGAAGCTATCTTCCGTTGGTTTAACCATGCGAAATCCGGAATTTTATTTGCTCATAAAGTAAACAAACCGCACCACCGAACGCACTTGCTAATCTTTGATTACTTCTAGTTATTTACTACAATGATTGACAACATAACAGGATACAAGATATGCATAATAAGTAGAACAGCACGACAGACACAGACCAAATGGGTAACACGGGTAACGGATAACCGGGTAATCGAATAGCCGGATAACCGGTAACTCTAGTAACTGATCATTGATAAATATCCATGTTCGATATCGAAATGAAGATCATTTCTAGTCTTAACGGTAAATTAGATTAAGAATAACAGTAACTTCAATTTCTATAACTAGGATATCTATTTACATTTTTGAATCTAGATGTCTTCAGTGTTTGTAGAAGTCTTCACCGCATTTAACAAAACGTTAGATTTAATAACAAAACTTTTGAATTTCCAATGATTATTGATATCATGTTTTTAAAGTAGTATCTGACTGTTTGATCGCGTAGAAAAACGTTCTCGCAGATGCTTTAGGTGAAACAACTGAATGAAGGGTCGAATGTCCTAACTGATGGGACTTAATTTGCGGGCTTCAAAAGTTTGATCCTTATTCTTAGCACATGAGTTGCACAATGAAAATATTCATTTCTCAGCTGGCTTTTCGCTTGTCCTTGGTATGTATACTCTGGGAACATTTTAGACACAATAACTATATCGTTGGGTGGCTCTGGGATATGATTGCAAACCAGAGCAGCAAAAGCTGCAAAATAGAGCAGCGAGGGTAATCACCAAATCTCTAATTGATGCTAGTTCCAGCGACCTTTTTAACAAACTAGGTTGGGATATTCTTTTAATACGCCGGAAAAAACATAAGGGTGTAATGATGTTCAAAACTCTAAATGATTAAACACCGACATATCTTCTTGATTTATTTCAAGTTCGCAGCACTAGATACAACTTAAGAAATTCTGAAAACACTTTAATTATTTGTGCCAAAACCGCGAACAAATTATGCAAAACGTAGTTTTAGTTATAGTGGTGCAGTGTTGTGGAATTAGTTACCACTAAATGTACGAGCATTTTATGCTCCCTTAACCAGTTTAAAAGAGAGATTAGACTCCCGCACGGCAATCTTGTAAATCGTTCAGTCTTGTGTAATTGTCCTATGTATACCTGTACTTTGTAACTTTTCTTTAAATGTCCAATAACCTTTTTATACTGTAGATTTTACCGTGGTTAAATAAAGTTTTTGATTGATTGATTGATTGATTGATTTTTGATTGATTGATTGATTTTTGATTGATTGATCTTCATATTCTCGCAAGTTTTCACCACATCCAAAGCATTTCCTCGCATAGATCAAAAAGTAGTCTATAATGCAAAAGGTCTATATCTGCATAAAGATTAAAGCCAAAGGCATTATTTGCATAAGGTTTAAAGGGTCTTAATTGCGAGTGCCAAAAATCATAATTATTTGCATAATTTCTATATTCATACAGACAAGGAAACAAAGCAATAAAAGTGAGAACTTCAATAATCATTCTTCCTGGCAAAAGTATGAAGCCGAGATGGCGGAAATTGAAGAAGCTATAGAGTATAGTACCATCACAGTACGTGCTAGCGGTGCTACAGCCTTCAATCATCATGCAAGAATGACGGCGATCGACGGACCAACCACCAGCCTAACGCTTTCCCAAATCTTTGTAATTTGCCTGCCCAAAAAATTGCCTCATCCCAACTTCGGGGCCTTTCTTTGTTGCTAAAAACCATCATCTTAACTGACCGACTAAAACCCTGATAAATTATATCGACCTGATTCGATCATGATCTCGACTTCTGAACTTGTCTTTGTGGCTTTCACAGAAAACGTGTCTTTGTGGCTTTGACAGATATTGTAAGGACTTCAATACACGCATGCATATCTGAATGAATTTCAGCCATATCAATGTCTCCATAATAATGATAATATCGTAGTATATAGAATTACGAGTACACGACATGCAGTTGAATTCTGTACACTTGATTAATGTTAATATTCGACGTTTCGACCTACGGCTACGACAAAATCACATAAAATAGACATCAAATACTTTATCTCATGCCGCAAGCCTCGCTAGTAAACAACAATTCTACAAATAGGGAGCTTTAGCAGTGACGAGTACGACTACGAGTACCACTAGGTGTACGACTACGAGTACGAAAATTCGGCAAAAACTCGCAGTCGTTGGGCTTTCGAGTACGAAATTTATCAAAATACTCGTACTCAAAAGCTCGACGACTACGAATCTTGGCTGATGGGAGGATGGCGTAAGCAAACAACGATATGTAATTATGTAAATTTATATATATATCAGCTGCTATTCTGCTTATATTTGTCTGCTATTCTGCTAAACACTGTCAGTTTGTTTCCAAATATACTGAGAAGCAATGGTTAATGCTTTAGGATTAGTCAGATATGCTCTATATTTCTTCTTTATTTTCCTAATTGTGCACGTAAACTATACAGTAGAGTAGAATATAAGTTATATAGCGACAAGCAGTACACAATAAAATAATAACAATGTCGATATTATTGTCGACTTACGGACAATTGAATTTTCCTGGGAAAGAAAATTTCTGGATGGAAACGCTTCTTGCTTGAAATAACAGTTTATGCTTGACACGGGAATCGAGACGTATCAGGTTTCATAACTACATAAGCCTGTTTCTCAAATTTCACGGCCTCAAGTCGGCAATTGGAGCGATTTAGCATGAGGACGTGATCAAAGACGATGTGAAAATGGCGAATAAGTGGCGTTTGCGCCCAAATATGGACATGCCACGCCATTTACTCGCCATTTTCACGTCGTATTTGACGTTCACGTCTTGATGCTAAATCTCCCTATTATCAGCGTCAGTGGCACATGACATGAACTTAAGCATTTGAAATAAATTTTTAATAGCAAACATGTTTCGACTTAACTATAAGCCATCTTCGGTGCGAATGAATTGGTTATTTACATTGTTAAATATATAAATAGAAATTAAATCTCCCCGGAGGGTCACCTGACGGGGAGATGTAGTTCTCCGAGGACCTTCGAAGATTGATAGGAGGAGCAATACTGGTGCAGATCCGCGGCCAGCAGTGGTCTGGAACCCACGCTAATTTATCGGTATATAACGGTTGGGGAACCAGTATTGTTCCTATCAGTCTTCGAAGGACCTCGGAGAACTACTTCTCCCCGTCAGGTGACTACCCTCCGGGGAAATTTTATTCCTCCTTCGTACCTTCTTCGACTGATACTCACAATACTGGTGCAGATTTCAAAGCCTTACTGCAAGGCCTCTGATACTAAACCGACAACCAAAGCAAAACAGAAAATGTACTTTTAATTTTCAGCAACTATGTACTTAACACAGCATTTGCAAAGGTATTTTGAGTCTTTTTATGATGTTTGTTAAAAACATTTGCCGAAAACCAATCAAGCTGCACCTAGTATAATCTCCAACGGCACGCCCACGTTTGCGCTTCCGATATCGAGGTTGATCTCGTTGAATGTCCGGTGTAGTCTACAGATATTCCTGCTTTAGCAAGCAAGGATCGCAGCAAGGACAGTGTTTGGGATCGAATAGCTTTGTGAGGAACCTTGTACCGGTGCACTATATTTGTTATTTTAATACTACATTTCTTCATTAACCACAACATGACAACAAGGCTTGATATCGTCAAAACACCGTGCTTTTCACATTCGAAAATGTGAGGATGAAAATGTTTTGTCATGCACGGTTCGTTTCCAAACGTAATACAACTAACTAGCTAATAAAAAAAGAAAATCTAATGCAACTAATTAGCTAATAAAAGAAAATCTAAAGAAGCTTGCAACTTAAACATGATTGTTTACTTATCTAGTATTAATCCTGCATTATCTGGCCCATAATTACCAACATCGATTTTGACGTCGCTATCTTTGACACACATTGTTTTCGCACGTTTTCGTTCAGCTGCAAGTTGTGGATTGCGAGCCAAGGTGAGTGCGATGAACCACTTGGCGCGGGCCTGGGGAGAGCGAGTCCACTTTGGTCCAATTTTCCTTTCTAGGATATATACAACGATGAGGAAGTCAGATAAACATTGTTTAGTATTGGAAAACTGAATTTAGCGCTAGTGGTTGGTGGTTATGACCACCACAAGTGTAGCAGTGATTGCATGAGTCTATAATATTCTCTTTTCTATACCATTCAAATAACCAATTGTAGTATCGTTAATTGGCATAATTAATCATAAACTGGATATTATAGTATTCGCATATATAATGAATGATGTATATACTATATATATATAAAGTTTTTAAATATATAGCTAGGTATATATTTTCCGAGTACTTGACTGAGTGGGAACACAATACCAATTAATGTGAACGATTCCGAGAATAGTTCAAAAACGGCTAAATTAATTGATAATAATTATATGCATAGCCCGTTTTGCTTCTGTAGATGATTAATAACTATTTACAAGCTACCGTTAACCGTGGTGTATAGGTTTTAGGCTTTCTTCCTTACTAATGCATATTTTATTATACAGCAAGGTTCCACCATTTGTGTGATACGAATATTCAGTCCCTAATTCAGTAAAGACGGATACGTGGCAGAACTTACGTGTTTCGTGATCATCGATCAGTGTTTGACAAAACACTCGAAGAACTGGGTTTCTGAAAGCTGCTTGGACGTGAAGATAACATATGTACGCATTGTAACCTTTTAAAGAATTAAGATACAGATAGATTCCTTTTTGTTAAACAAAAAATCATAATTAGTTTCCTTATTTAATCACAAAAGAATGTTTCAAGCTGACATGTTATACGAAAAAATCTTAGAAATGCATGCATTGTTTGAACGCCACCCACCCACGTTTTGACCAAAACTACTCAAGCAGCATCATTTCGTCAAACAGACTGTAGTGGACGATTTTTGGTAAAACAATAGTTTCAGCATATCTTAATCTCTATCTATATAGTACTGAGCACTCTGTAGTTATAGGAGGCCCCAAAAAATAAGCGTTCATCATCAATGTTTATCATGCTACAGTATATTAATATTATGGCAAGTGAGATGTTAAAAAAATCCAAATATAAACAGATAACTGAAACCCTCTCTCTCCCTCTTCCCACCTTTCTGTCCCTCTTCCCACCTTTCTGTCCCTCTAGGTTACCTGGATCAAACCGTTGAAAACCATCAGGCATGATGCTATGATCAATTCTTGGCAACATCAGAAATCCCACAATCATTGTTTTTATGATACGAAATATGGCAGAAAAGACACCCATCGGAAGTCCCACGAAAAACCAAAAATACGAAAACACCAAATAGACATTCCTGCAGAAGGGATGAAAATATAGGATATTTCTAAGGTAAATCAGAGTGTGTCTCATATTTCTAAAGCGAAGTCCTTGAAATCCTACAAATATTCTAACTAAAAATGACGGCTTCGTGATATAGGAATCTGACTCAACCATTGTAGGGTCTAACCCCTCAGAAAGCGCAATGAAGACATACCTGTTGTTTATGGAAATGACGTTTCTAGAGAAGTTACGATCCCGGAATATTGTCACAGAAGCTGCAATGGAGCACAGCCGAAAGAAAAGAGCCAAGCCAAAGAGTATGCTAAATAGAATGTCAAACAAAAACTGTTAAAACCTAAGGCAACAACTTTGCATTAAAGTGGAATTCAAGTTCGTATGTAAACAAACGGTTTGTTTACAGTTAAAACTTCAATACTTAATAAGAAAAACGCTGTACTTTCTGAATATCTAACACCAATTAGGCTCGCTACGTTTTTAAATGAAATTAGCGCGCATTATCAGAAATATTCGATACGTGCGAAATATGGGTAAGTTTTATGCTACAGGCTCAAACATTGTTATGACTTATGAGCTGAACCGATGCGCAGAACCGATACGGACTTGACTTCCACTTTCCAATTTAACATTCACTATTTTCAATTTTGATTAGTTGATTCAGATGCAATAAACTGTATGAAAATAATATACAAAGTTTGGGTCAGTTTGGGTCTGAGCATTTCTGTTAATAAAATGTACAAGGAAAATGCCAGCAATATTTGCAGAGAGGAAGTATTCAACTTGGCAAAATAAGAAATGCCAAAACACATTGTTAATAACATTGCTAAGAATGTTTAATTGAAAATCTTAAGAGTAAATAAACACAGTTGATTCCACCTACCCGCCGCCGCTGATATAGCCGAGGATCCAATCCCGAACCCAGGAAAATTTCAAGGAATATAAAAGAGCACATGGGATACATATGAAAATCCAATTTAGAAGAAAGCCTGGAAAGAAAAAGAAGCGATATCAATACAATATGACCATTAGGATGGCCCCTACTGTAGAGAAAAATTTAACACAAAAATAGTTGATCATGCAGTGAAGTGTAGTTGATGATCGTCTTTGTATAGACGGGAACACAAGTGTCGCGACTTAATTAATTTTTCAAGAAAACATGATGTATGCACTAGCTGTTATAATGTTCAAGTGTTACAAAAGCACCTCCATAGCTGTGTTTTATACCCCTTTCTTTGCTGGAAATAACAAGTGCAGTAACAAGTACCGATTTAGGGGTTGATTTGAAGCCATAAATTCGATGGTATAATATACCTATCATACATAATCAACGAACACTCACCCCATAAAAAGTATCCAATCTGAAAACTATGATATCGAAGTCCCTTTCCCTGTAAAAATGGAAGAACGGAAGTTCAATTGCTTGGTAGAGAGTGAATTCCCGCCGTCATTAAATTCTAATTATTAATTTCAAAAATTGTGGTTTGAAACGTAAACCAAATATATCCCTATAGCATTCTTTACGACTAAATTAGGTCAATATTTAAAATTTTTTATTTTGCGTTTGATGCACCAACGAGTAGCTACATGATTCAACATTTACCCTACTATAAGCCTAATTACTCTATACGTACAATTTCTACTTAACCAATGTTTATTCCAAATTCACCCTACTGAGCCTACTCTATCCGTATGCGTACTCTAACTTCTACTTAGCGACCGTTTATTCCACATTTACCTTACTCTAAAGATATCTGCACTCTAACTTCTACTTGACGCTATAATCTTCATTTTTTACTACTCTACAGGCGCGACTTGGCCCGACTCACTGCTCGGATAAGCAATATCTAATTTTTTAAGGAACTTAGGAGTAATAAAAAGAACTTCTTAACTTACAACCATAAACTGTGACACGCTTATGTGCTTAGCGATAAACGATTTATTCCCTCTGAACATCCTCAGCATGTTATTCCTGAAACAAATTACAAGGAAGATCATGTAAAAACTATAATCCAGGCTGTTCCAAAAACCCCGTAATTATTTTCCGATTGCGAGATTCTTTCCGATGATTTTGGGGTTCTTTCCTCGCAACACAAATATCTCCAAAAATTTACTGCGCATTATCGAGGCCTATGTCCTGCCCTAAGGAAATTTTTCAAGTGTGCCATGCAGCTCAAAGCCTAATTTTTATACAACATAATTCGTTGTAATCTACATGTTTGTTGTAATTCGGTATTTACATTATCGTTGCTTAACAATTATTCTCCGAAGGCGAGTTGAATATCGGGAGTTGAACATCGCTGAATAAAAGCCGACACGAAATCGAGGTTTTTATACAGAGCAATTCACTGAGTCTGAGGTGAATAATTGTTTTGGTATAATTACAAAGGCGATTTTTTGACAAGCGAATCTTTTGTAGAAAATACATGTTTTACATAAGTAAAAAATGTTTCTCGATAGTTCTATACAACGATTCAAATAAAGGCAAATTTTCGCGAAATAAAGTTGAAAAGCGTTCCGCAAAGAACTGCATTTGAATATGCCATGCACTGTGGGTTCAATTTGTTTTGTCTAACATCAAGATTTGCTTAAGTTTATATAAGTAGTAATTATTGACTGTTATGCCGCAAATTTTCATTAACTCGTGGATTTGGCTTATAGTACTATATGCATGCATTAGCTTATTGGTCTTGGTCTATTGGTCTTGGTTTTTTTGGGGGGGCACCCTGAATATCAAAACCTATGGATTACGCTTCTTTTTCCTTATACTTATGATTTTCCATGAAAAGAATGAGGGAGAGCGCACAGATCATAGTCGTGAGGATTGCACTAGCCAGAAATGAACCTAGTAAAAAAAGTTCAAAAAAGCTTTCTAGTATTCTCATATCGTACAACTCGATATTTATAGTGACTGTATACAGCTCGAGGAACACCAACCAATAATCCCACGCCACAAATCCCAAAGTGTTTCTTTTAAAGAATTCGAAGGTTTTTCTTTCTCGATCTCCTCCAATTCCACACTTGTGAAATAGATTAATTCAATGCAAAGCTTAAAGATAAAAAGACAAGTATCCGTTAGCGTACACGGTGTCCACCACCATTGAAACCAGATATTTTGTCGTGAATCCGTGAAGTTATCCTTATCCCCGAGCCGGTGCGAAACACCGGGCGAGGGTACTAATTCCGCCCGGAGATTTTAATTACGCCCGGGAATGCAAATGCGAAATGAAAGTTGTTCGCCATTATGTCATGGACGTTGGGCGTTTTTGTAAGTTATGCGCATGCGTAAGTTTAAGACGAGTTAAAACTGGTAAGTAACAAACGTTTGGAAGCGTACGATTGGCTCAATTAAAATTTTGTTTCGCGTCAGCATAACTGATATTTTGAAATATAAAACTTTTTAAAAAATATTTTTCATTTGGATGGTTTTGAAAATATACGGAAAAATTCAATCGTAAAATTGATCAAAACGTAAAGTAAATGATGTTTTCGGATCGAAAAACTTTGATTCAAATAGATGGTGAAAATTCTACGATTTTGAAGCATTTTTGGAGTGTTTTTGAACAGGTAAATAGGTAGATTTTGAATTTTAAAGCATGCAAGTATTTTGTAAGTTTATAAATATGTGGATTTATCAACAAACGTACGACACCTCTTTGAATTTATTCGTTAATTTCGTTAAAATGATTTTGATTTGAAAAGTATTTATTTTTAATGGTTAATCTGTTTAAAAAGCAATTGAAATTTCGCTAAAACTGTATTATTTTTAAAGCAATTCGTAGCACAATTATGATTATAGTCGAATTTGATAGCTCGAGAGTCGACTTTATTACTGTACCAAGATGTAGGATTTTACTTTGCGACTCCGATCATTCAGCAGAAACGAGTATTATAGCATTTCAGTGATGGAAATATATGTTTATTGCTTCAGGCGAGGGGACTTTGCATGCATGTATTTCTAGTACTTTTGAGAATTTATAATTATAATTCTAAAACAAACAGCAACACGAGCTATTAAGTCAAATCACAAACTCGTTTTCAGGGACCGCGGCTTTTTTCGTATTGCTGGGGCTCGGAACCGCGCGCCTGCTAGGAGAGTCCGGGAAAATTTTGAAATATACATAGGCCTCTGAAATGGCCGCATATGCCTCTCAATTTAAAAATTATTGGGAAATAGAAGACACTTTGTAAAGTTTCCGGCATGTTTGGCGGGAATTGGCGCTCATATCATATACAAACAATACAAACAACGAAAGAGGCTCCTCTTGCAAGTTTGACAATGGCGCTGTAGTTGTTGGCTTCCCGCATGTCTTAAGCAGAAGGATTAAGAGGAGAGACAGAGAGGAACCACGCTATTTTAATGCTCAAATGTTTGTCCTATGTGAAGTTTCCAGCATGTTTGGGGCTCATATGCAAATATTAAACAATATAACCATGCTTTGGCCATGATGTCAAATATTTTGATATGGATAACCACGCTGTTTTAATAGTCAAATGCTTGTCCTATGTAAAGTTTCCAGCATGTTTGGCGCTCATATATAAGCATCTATATAAAGTGGCAACTTGCTAGCATCGAATATGGCCGGAAAACGGTATACTCGACCATGGTCGAATATGGCCGGAAAACAGTATACCTGACCATGGTCGAATACGCCGGAAAAACGGTACACAACGATACCGGAAAATATAACCATACTTTGGTTATGATGTCAAATATTTTGACATGGATAACCAGGCTGTTTTAATGGTCAAATGCTTGTCCTTTTTGTCACTTTTTTCTTTCACTAAACATATGTAATGAACATAACTAATTTCAATCCATTTGTAAACGTGGCGGATTTATTACGACAGATATCGTTGGAAATTAGAATACTCATTTCTTTTAATTGGTTATTAAAATATACGTTGAAGAAGTAAAAGTTACGATAGTATTCAAGATAATACACATTGCACATTCTTGTAAGCAAAAAATACAAATTGCAAAAAATATTGCTTGCAAATATAAGCGAACTAAAAAATATTCGAAATTAAGGACTATAATTACGGAAAATTTATTGGTGAGGCTAAAGCCAGCGAGCCACCATTCTCCGTGGTCCCCTCCAATTCGAGTACGAATTGCTTTTCAGCTTGGTACTTAGCTTGAGCACGTAAACGTCAAAGACGATGTGAAAATGGCGAATAAATGGCGTGTTGCGCATTATTTTTCCCATTTCTTCGCCATTTCCTCGCCATTTTTACGTCTTCTTTGACGCTCACGTTTCCATGCTTAATCTCCCAATACAAACCAAAGGACAACGATTTAAAGGCCATTAAAGAACGAGACTATGCCGGGTATAACATTGACCATATAGAATTCCTTGCCAATTATAGTAATGTTAACAAGCATAAAGGACACGCCCACATGGGAATTAAGATTAGTCTAAATATAGCGATTATGATAGAGTTGTTGCTGACAAGAAGCCGAAGCGAAAGGAGCGAATAAAACATATATCTATAATAGGATGTATAAAAGAACATTATACCAATTTCAATAGAATTACATGCACCTCATATAAATGTGCTCCTCCCAAAACCCTTTCTCAACAAATAACGCGTGTGTATATGTTTTGCGTGGAAAACCTGTTCGCTAGTGCTCATGAAAACGGCTTTGATCCTTAATCATACAGTATATATTCGCTTTTTATTCGATCACTAAAATATTCACCGATGTTTTAGTGTTTGCGGGGGGATTTTGCGGGTTTTAGATCTTTATTGTAAGCCTCGCCGATTTTAAAAAGCACATGTTCTAATGAAAAATTTCTCTTTACATTTTTACATAACCTTTTCGATGAATACCTCGCATTGAGGCTGTTATATTATATATATATATATATATTATAATATATATATATATATATATAATTATATATATATATATATATATATTATATATATATATATAATATAAATATAATATAATATAAATATAATATATATAATATATATATATATATATATATATATATATATATAATATATATAATATTCGTCCAGCTGTCCGCCCTCTCCACCATCCACGAAACGTAAGCGTCAAAGAAACGTCATCTGGTTTAACCCCCCATTTAGCAAATCAGTGAAAACAAACATCGCTCGGATATTCCTACAACTTATCGATAAACACTTCCCCTCTACAACTCCTTTGCACAAATTATTCAACCGAAACACAGTAAAAGTTAGCTATAGCTGCATGCCCAACGTTAAAAGTATAATATCTCGCCATAACAAGCAAGTTCTATCCAAACCCATAGTCGCTCCAACTCAAGATAATTGCAATTGTAGAAATTCGAAAGAATGCCCTTTGAATTAGAACTGCTTAACTAAAAGCATCGTGTATAAGGCAAGGGTGGCATCAGTCGACGGGCAAATTAAGGAATATATTGGAATGACTGCAAATTCGTTCAAAGAAAGATTCCGTAACCACAAGAAGTCGATTAACAACGAGAAGTATGAAAAGGAGACGGAGCTCTCAAAGTATATCTGGGGATTGAAAAGAGACAATACAGAGTTCGAGTTGAAGTGGTCAATTCTGCGTCATGCTTATCCTCACAAACCTGGTGGAAAGCGTTGTAATCTCTGCATTGAAGAAAAACTTTGCCTAATGAAAGCTGATGAGCATATACTTTTAAACAAAAGATCAGAACTATATGCTAAATGCCGCCATCGCGATAAATTTTATGCTGGAAATTTCAAACGCACGCGCAAACATTAACAGTGCGCGTGAGCCAACCATTAATCACGCAATCCAACGAACTGATATATACCTTATAGGTACAACACAGGACTCACTAGCTCACTTCCCTGGCATTCTTCGTACAAACACTCTTCTATTTGATCCAAACAACTGAAATTTTGTCTCATCAGACCATAAAACCTTTTCCCACTGTTTAACATTCCACTTTAAATGTTTTCGCGCCCATAAGTGTCTTTTCTTCATATTTTGGGGACAAAGTAATGGTTTTTTTGCAGCAACGCGCCCAAACAAACCGGCTGATCTCAACCTTCGTTTCACGGTAGTAAATGAGACTGGTTTGACCCTCTGTGAATTAACGTTGTTGCGTTTGCTTGACATGCAGGATGAGGTGCTGGTCGTCTGCCTTTGTTGTTACTCTGCTCCGTCCACAGCGTTTCCTGTCGGTTTTTTGGCCCGTCTGTTCCTTTCTCGCCAGTGAATTCTGAACTCCACATCTTGAAATTCCCAACTTCTTAGCTATCTGCCGTTGTGAGTTCATATCCTTCTTGTGATAAAATCTCAATCTGTGCCTTCTTCTCCAACGATAACTACTTTTTTCTAGCCATCCTGTATCCTCTGACTGCGTGAAGTACCCTTTTGGTTCATCTGTCTTGATGTGGTTAGCGATGTAATATACAGCTGAATAGCGCATGCTGATTATGGGAGAAAAAGGTTGTTTGCTGCCTAGCTAAATTATGCCTTACTCTGTGTTAATTTGTCGTTGTTGTTCTTTTTAAAAAAATACTGAAAGTGGCCTTAAACTTTTGGCCTGTAGTGTATATATATATATATATATTAATATATATATATATATATATATATATATATATATATATATTTATATATACATATATACATATATATAGCTATATATATTTTTTTTTAAAAAAAAATGCAAAACTTACATTATAAAGGAGAATGCCACAGATCATCATCACAGAGAGAGTTTCAGTCGAAAACTTAAAATCTTAAAATGTCAAATGAAAGATCGTAAGTTCACTGTGGCTTAATTAACGGCGTGGCTATCTTATATAAGCTGCCGAGACGGATTTTTCTCAAGACCTGACAGACTTTTGAAGGGAATCTGGAGACTAAGCGGTTAGCTGCTAAAAATTAAGTGAGAATTTTTGAACATTTGAAATGATCTTTTAATAACCTGAATGATCTTTTTGTCATATACCGTTGTTTATTAAAAATTCGGGGATCATTGAATATTTTAATAAAATATAAAAACTCTGTGAAAAATAAACATTTTGAAAAATGTAATTGTCGATCGGCATTTCGACTAAACTATAGTCAACATCAGGAAAAGAATGATGATGAAATAACGCATGTATAAGGGCCCGTTTATATGATCCGGCCTAGCCGGGACGGGACAGTTTCCGAGATCCCGCTTGTAATACAAAACTAATTAGTGTTTATATGACCACTTTTCCATCCCGCCTAGGCGGGATCCCGGCACTTCTTGCCGGGATCCCGCTTAGACGGGACGAGAAATTCCCATATAAACACTCCATCCCGCTTGGCCGGGATGATTCGCGATTAACATACTTAGGAGCATGTGCATATATTGGCATATTCGTTTTCTACAATAAAACATGCTGTCGAAGGAACCTACACTACAAAATGAACTCCATGTAAACACGCCATCCCGCCTAGGCGAGTTTCCCGGCTAAGCGGGATGAAAACATCCCGTCCCGGCTAGACGGGATCATATAAACAGGCCCCAAGTATATAAAATGAAGTAGTTATAGATAGCCATGTTTATAGTTAAATATTAATTAATCCAAAGAAGCTTTTGTTCCTATATGATCTAGGGAAAGTATGAGGGACCAATGGTATGATTTGTTTATTATCTTATCTTATTATTAGCGATTTATTAATATTCAACTAAACATAGCTATCTAATAAGCTTACCCCACTATCAACTTTTATATATTTGTACACATGTTATTTACCGGCCATCATTCTTTTCCTGATGATGACTATATTGTTTAATCGAAACCTTGAAAATTATATTTTTTGTACGGAGTTTCTATTGTTGTTTACTATATATTCATCGTTCATTTGTTGAATATGTATATATACGTGCATGGTATTTTTTACTACAAATGAGTGTTATTCTAGCGAGGATTTAACGCCGTCTGTCGTATGCCTACCGGAACTTACGCCTAATTTTATTCTAATTTCTAAAAGATCACTCACACTCAAACCCACTGAGTAGAAGATCTGAATTACTTCATAGTGATTCTTTTGCGAATTTCTACTCGTATAAAACCTTGACTTTCAATGATTTACCCTAAACCCCTCCAATATAGTTAAGAAAGGTATATCTCATTGATCAGTTATAACATAACTTTTATGTTACACTTAATTGGGGTGAATGTTCTCTTAGAATGCGGGCAATAGTAATTGATCGTATAAATCATCCGATTATCAAACAAGGTCATATACCTTTTTCGGGATTATAAACTTTTCTCAGAAAAAACTCCGTTCTTGAATATTGACGAGGAGGTCTAGAAAAGCAAGAAAATAACCAGGATAGAATCTTTCCCACTCGGACGTGACAGAGTTAAAAACAGATTTTAAGAAGAAAATAAACACGCCTACAAGAACGAAATGAACGAAAGGTAGGGTTTAATTTATTTGAGAGAGCCTTCGCCACATAAACATGATTCAGTCATGGTAAAGACAGATATTGACAGGTTGCTACTTTCTGATTAATGACAATTTAGTAAAACTAAAGTTGCTGAAATTTACTGCATCTGGAAGAATGACGCTGGATACTCATGTGGTTGTGGTTTTTGTTTGAAGACCTAAACAATTGCGTTATTCAACTTTTCAATGAAAATTTAAAAACGGCGATTTTCGCCCATTTTTTTGCTCATCACGAATAACAGGAATTAGTTTTCAAAACCTGTTCAAACCTGTTCAGGAGCTCGTTTTAACCAATAACGTTTGGTTGACCTGCTCTATCACACTTGATACAATTTTTTTTCCGTCTGTATAATTAGCTTACAACCATTTTCGTTTTGCGTGCAGTATATGTAGTTATAGTTATAGTTATAGTTATAGCTACTTCTTAACTTCTTTTGGCGCAATGGTATTACACATGATCATACTTTGGTTGGAAAATTTTCTTCACGTGTTCCTTCAACCAAGGTCTGAGCAATTTCACTTGTGGAGACGAACTTTCATCCTAGACGGACATTAATCATTCTTGTGAAAATACCGCTGTGGAAACTGAGGAGATCTCTCGCTCAATGAGTTTCAGTGTGAGCGAGCTTTCATGGGGTGAACCCCTTCCATTAGTATTTACGAATATCTAAGGCTAGTCGTTCTCAAAATAGTCGCCAAATATCTAAATAAATCTAGAGGTAAATCCCCAAATATCTAGAGGCTCATGCAGAATTTGAAAAAATTGTCACTCAGCACCAACCATGGGGCTTCCTCGCCGGTGAACATCCCTCGACCAATGTTGACTACAGCCCCCCCCCCCCTCTCAATCCCAGCCCGTTCCCAACGCCTCTGAATGCAGCCACAAAACGTGGAGTTTCGTACCGTTTTTAAACTCTGCCAGTATCGTGTGAACAGGGAATAATAAAGATTACGTCACAAAAATACTTACATCGCGGGAAAATAACTTTACTCCAAAGATTCCATATTCTTTAATTTCCCGATAAAATACGAATATGAACTTGCCCAGGATAAACAGATTGCTTATCACTATTGGCAAACTCGTCAATACGATTACTGCGATGTCAGATGAAGAATTATTCTTTAAGAATTAAAAAATGACATTATATACATTCATGTTCATGCACTAACGGTAAAAATAAAGATAGGCAAGTCTTTATGCACCGATATTTTTACACGCCCCTCAAGCGTGCTGGTTTATCCCTAGACCGAAATTGCCAAATCAAACTTACCTGACATCTTTGAAACGTTTGTGTTAAAGTTACACAAAAACTGTAATAAAAAAAGTTAATTGGTTAATTACACACGGAGGAAAATGTTGTTTTCCGAGTTCCATGTTTTCAATAATTTTGTTACTGTTTTTTGATCCATAATGTGTGTCGGTTTATAACCAGCATTTTCAAAACAATCTATAAAAGCCACCACCGGCCATGGGAAAAATGTTGGAGACGACGTAAAAGCCAAAGGTTTGTGGGGCGCAAATGTAACTTTTGTCGTGAATTAAACGTACTTTCGCAAAAACATAGAGATTTTGTTTCGTAACGTGATAACGTTTGAAATAGGGGAGGTCTGAATCGTCTTTTTATGGGGGATAATTAGATACCCCCTCCCGCACACAACTTAAAAAACTGGAGGAGTCGTGTCCTCCTACACCTTACTGCGAACATAATACTGTCGCATACATGTCCATACAAATTTAATTTCATTGCGAGTTTCCGCTTCACATTGTTTAAACAGCGCTGAACTAAAACTTTAAGGGCTGGTACACGCGTAAAGATCATCATGTTGATGGAAGTTGTTTAAAACAGGAGTGAACTATGTTGTGCTGCACCATGTGCACAGCATTGTTAACAATAGTTTTTGAACCATCAGTAGCCTACTGTTGCAACTTGTTGGCAATCATGTCAACATGAAAATTGTTCATGGAGCCACAGCACAATATTGCTCACTCCTGATGCGACGAACTAATCAATTTTTTTCCGTTTAGGTCTGTTTCCAGGTTAAAGTGCGCGTATCATGGTTGCGGACTTTGAACATATCTGTATTTTAAAAAATTTCGCAATACACTTTGTTATTGAAAAATTTTGTCTCGATGGTTTTTAGCCCTTAAAGTTACCGGACATGACGTCAAAGCGGGAATTTCAAATCAGTTTTCTTTCGTTTAAGTTGCACGGAAACCTCAATAATTGTAAGCACACTTACTTGACTATACAATATGGAAGACCCATCATTGCACAAATATTTTGATACGTCGTCAGGCAAGCAAAGTAGGGATAATAAATGACAGCATATTCAATTGCAATGCCGAAGAGAAGGAACGCTGGATGTAATTTACAAAAAACGGGTACAATTACTTAAACGATACTTTGAGAATTGAAGAACTGTAAAATACTTCGTAAAAAATTAAAAAATGGGAGAATAGAAAGGATTTTAATTCTTTCTTTAGGCAGCATTGCTGCATCAAAAAAATTTCGCCTGATTTTCTTTTCAATTGTGAGAATTCGACGGTAGCAGATTGCCTTGATCCAGCGAAACGTTCTTTACAATACGCCTCCTGTTATTTTAGATGATAGTATGGATGATTTTTACCTTTTTCCCAACCGTTTGAACCTGAAATTTCAAACTTTGTGACTAGCGTAATGATTGATTCAGTAGCAGCTCCAAACACAAACATGGTGGCAAGTCGGTCATGATCAATACCAAGGAAATCAACAGGGCTACAGATTGTAGATTTAATATCTTAATACAAAGTTTGATTTGATCATCTCTTATTTAATTTGATCATCCTTTACAAAAAATATCTAGTTTCGACTTGAGATCTTCTTTCTTTAGTTGACATGCACCGAAGGACGTATGCGACGTTATATTATTTATGTAAATGTCCAAACATACAAGTTCTTCATTGTGATTGGCTAGATGTATAATGATTGGAAATAAGACGGTGTATGCGTTTTGGATGCTCGTTGAAAATAATTAGATGATCACAGATTTATTTCGTTTATATTTATGGTATTTTTCGTTAGGTTTATAGCAATGGAACTGCGGACAACACACTCCGTATACTTAAACTAAAACTATTTAACAATCAGTCGCCGAAGGCGAAGTGAATATAGTGAATCACCGAGCCTGAGGCGACTAATTGTTTCGTATAAATTTTGAGGTGTTTACAAATAATAATCAACATAATTTCATAAAGATTTATAATGAATTCAAATTTCTTAGCTGAAATACAACAACAAAAAGCTATAGCCACCGGCCAGTGATTATCACTTCAGCGACAGTGGATCTTGACCAATCAGAATGCAGGAAAATCAATACTAATAATTTTTATATGCATCAAACATTATAAATAGTCAGAAAACAAAAACACGCACGAAATAACGGTGTAAGTTTTCATCTCATACGACAAATAAAAATTCATAGTCCTTTGGGACGAGTTTTCGCACAACATAATTAATCTAGAGATATAAAGCAGTCTTTTACAAACAAACATTTATTCAATTGAATTTACGAAGCTTAAGTTTAAGGGAAAGTTAGATGAAAAAACTATTTCAAAAGTGTTCCAAACGTTAAAAGCGAACGGGTTTACCTCGACAACCTACAGTTTGAATAGGTATATAGAATATTATTGCGCCCAACGAAATTTCATTTTGAAACATGACATCTATTTGTTCTTTTGTCAACAATTTCTACTGCAATCTTGAGGTAAAACCGTTCGCTTTTAACGTTTAGAACACTTTTGAACCAGTTTCTTCATCTAACTTTCCCTTAAATGTTGACAGTTACGGAGATAACTCGTCCACTACTGCCAAATTGTATAAATCGAATTTACGAAATTCCGAATTCGTTTCGAAGTTCATTCAACTTCGCAAATTCATTGCGAAGTTCAGGCTCAACATTCCAAATATGGAATGTATTCCGGAAGTTCTGAAGGAACCTTTGAATTTTACGATGAATGGTCAGCTGAAATTAACTGTAGCGTAAGTTTCCTTCGTTAATGAGGCTATAAGTCCTTCGGTGCATGTCAACTTTTAGGATTGGTCGGATAATTAGCATATTTAGCGTATATATAGTGATAAATTTATTGGGTTTCCAGTGGCGAAAGTAGGCGAATTATTATTTGCTTTCGGTCATTCATAGTCGTTGAAATGGTAGAAAATTTAACTTCATACCATCTAACCTGTCTTGATGGTGACTCACTACAACAAAAACAGACCGTCCTTTCTCTCAAGAGTTCTTATTCGACAGACAGGCCTGGTATCATCCTTACAAAAATGAACTTACATAACGAGTCCTGGTCGACCTCCCCAAAAATCTTTCTTGTAACTTTTTCTTCGTCGCAAAAACGCCAAAATTGTCAGAATCATTGCCTGAAACAGATTTTACGTTTTCTTATTTTCTGTATCGAAAAATATGAAAAACTGTTTTATTTTTGTCTAATACACGTGGTCGATGGTTTTTCAGTTATGGATGAGTTCGTTGCAGGGTGACTCATAACCTCGTGACTAACAGGATCTTAGTAGTTAAATTGAAGGGATTTCCCCAGAGAAATTATAATTTAAAAATGATTTCATATAAAATCATCAAGCGTTGTTTTGACACTTATACTTCATTACATCACTCCATAACAGATTATAAACGCAGTAGCCATATCAACACTTAGCAAGCCGATTTTTATACACTCGGAATAGTAAACATGGCAATTAAGCTCCTAATCTTAACTAAGCTCTTCCTATCATCCTATTTCGAAAGCCCTAAAAAGAAACCACAGGATGCTGATTAAGTTTCGTAACACAAGTGTGACATTTTAAACTTACAGCAGGTATCAATAAGAAATGAGGATAATATCTTGTATCAACATCACATGCAGCACTAGAAATAAGAAAACACATTGACACTTGAAACAATTACAGACATTTGTAGCCAAGCAATTATCATGTATACTCACGCAGTGGGAGATTCGTTGGATGATAAGTTTGTCTGGTTAGTCATTGCTGGTGAGATACGTAAGCTATAAGAGAAATCGGAATAAGGCCTGCTATCCATTGCAACAATATTGTAGCGAAGCTTAGCGTAATCCTTAATTTGTTTCAAAGTCATTAGTTCTATCTGTGAGTGCCTAGGAAAGAATGATATATTCGCTGCGGTACGGCCGAAGTGGAAAACAGCGCTAAGCCAGGTTGTGACCAACAATAGACTACAACTTTTTATCTATGCAAGGAAATGCAATCAAATCACCACAGCTGAAAAGAGCTTACTGAAATTACTCAAGTAGTAGAAATGCAAAGTTTGGTTGCGAAATGTTGTAAAATACAGAAAATATAGCCTTGCGAAGTTCGCAAATTTGTATACTTTTCAGGACAAACGGAAATTGTTACCACATTTAGGTCAAAAATGGTAACAATTTCTGTTTGTCCTAAAAAGTATATACAAATTTGCAAACTTTGCAAGCATAAAGGTTCGACCTACGACATAATCACATAAAATGGTCATCATATACGTTATATCTGATGTCAAGCCTCACTAGTACACTACAATTCTACAAACAGGGAGCTTTAGCAGTGACTACGAGTACGACGACGAAAACTCGGCCAAAACTCGTAGTCGTTGAGTACGCGTATAGATATGATGAGGGTTCACACACAAATTTAACCACACGGTCCCTTTCTCTAGCAAATGAGAGGAGTTTATTTTCATGTTTGTTGTCAATATAAATGGTTCGGCTCCATTTTCAAATTTCGGGGGGTGATGCCTCTAGTCACGCTTTTTTAATCAGAAGTGAAACATCTGGGTGTAATCTGTATCGTAAGCAAACAACGCGCGAGATTCTCGCGGCGAGAATGACGAATCTCATACTCGTAGTCACTTCTAAAGCTCCTTGATAATACAGAAAACAGGTATTGGCGAATTTATGTAATTATATGTAATATATAAATATATATTAGCCGCTATTCTGCTATTAGGAACAACGATGCTTCACAATAGTGAGTCTACACTGTCAATTTTTTCCAAATATAGAAGCAATGGATAATGCTTTAGGATTAGTCAAATATGCTTTATATTTCTCTTTCATTTTCCTAATTGAGCATGTAAACTATATAGTAGAGTAGCCTGAATATAAGTTATATAGCGACAAGCCAGTCTACAATAAAGTAATAACAATGTCGATATTTTTGCGGACTTACGGACGATTGATTTTTCCTGGAAACAAAATTCTCTGGATGGAAACGCTTCTTGCTCGAAATAAAAGTTTACGCTTGACACGGGAATCGAGACGTATCGGGTTTCATAACTACATAAGCCTGATTCTCAAATTTCACGGCCTGACAGTCGGCAATTATCAGAGTCAGTGGCACATGAAATGAATTTAGGCATTTGAAATAAACGACAGAATTTTTAATTGCAAACATGTTTCGACTTAACTATATATAAGCCATCTTCAGTGCGAATGAATTAGTTATTTACATTGTTAAATATATAAAGTAGAAATAAATCAAATAATGATACAGGCGAGGTGATACTCAATGAATAACATAATTGCGTTCGACGAAGGAGAACGCTTCCTAATCGTGACGTCACGGCTGGATGCTATGTCATTTCGAGATTTTTGGATGTAACATTTGCCTCGGTTTCGTGTTTTTGCGTATGCTCTGATTTCCGGGTTTTGTGCCGTTCCTAATGTCACGTGCTTTCCGTATTTTGCGATAATACGCTGTTGTTTATAGGACCGGGCATTTGGCTTTCATATTCGCCTGTTTATTAAGAAGTTATGGGAATTGTACACTCGATTATTTTGATTTGAAGTGTCTGCAATATGACTGAGAATTCTCGTCAAAGCATCAGGAAGCTATCTTCCGTTGGTTTAACCATGCGAAATCCGGAATTTTATTTGCTCATAAAGTAAACAAACCGCACCACCGAACGCACTTGCTAATCTTTGATTACTTCTAGTTATTTACTACAATGATTGACAACATAACAGGATACAAGATATGCATAATAAGTAGAACAGCACGACAGACACAGACCAAATGGGTAACACGGGTAACGGATAACCGGGTAATCGAATAGCCGGATAACCGGTAACTCTAGTAACTGATCATTGATAAATATCCATGTTCGATATCGAAATGAAGATCATTTCTAGTCTTAACGGTAAATTAGATTAAGAATAACAGTAACTTCAATTTCTATAACTAGGATATCTATTTACATTTTTGAATCTAGATGTCTTCAGTGTTTGTAGAAGTCTTCACCGCATTTAACAAAACGTTAGATTTAATAACAAAACTTTTGAATTTCCAATGATTATTGATATCATGTTTTTAAAGTAGTATCTGACTGTTTGATCGCGTAGAAAAACGTTCTCGCAGATGCTTTAGGTGAAACAACTGAATGAAGGGTCGAATGTCCTAACTGATGGGACTTAATTTGCGGGCTTCAAAAGTTTGATCCTTATTCTTAGCACATGAGTTGCACAATGAAAATATTCATTTCTCAGCTGGCTTTTCGCTTGTCCTTGGTATGTATACTCTGGGAACATTTTAGACACAATAACTATATCGTTGGGTGGCTCTGGGATATGATTGCAAACCAGAGCAGCAAAAGCTGCAAAATAGAGCAGCGAGGGTAATCACCAAATCTCTAATTGATGCTAGTTCCAGCGACCTTTTTAACAAACTAGGTTGGGATATTCTTTTAATACGCCGGAAAAAACATAAGGGTGTAATGATGTTCAAAACTCTAAATGATTAAACACCGACATATCTTCTTGATTTATTTCAAGTTCGCAGCACTAGATACAACTTAAGAAATTCTGAGAACACTTTAATTATTTGTGCCAAAACCGCGAACAAATTATGCAAAACGTAGTTTTAGTTATAGTGGTGCAGTGTTGTGGAATGAGTTACCACTAAATGTACGAGCATTTTATGCTCCCTTAACCAGTTTAAAAGAGAGATTAGACTCCCGCACGGCAATCTTGTAAATCGTTCAGTCTTGTGTAATTGTCCTATGTATACCTGTACTTTGTAACTTTTCTTTAAATGTCCAATAACCTTTTTATACTGTAGATTTTACCGTGGTTAAATAAAGTTTTTGATTGATTGATTGATTGATTTTTGATTGATTGATTGATTTTTGATTGATTGATTGATCTTCATATTCTCGCAAGTTTTCACCACATCCAAAGCATTTCCTCGCATAGATCAAAAAGTAGTCTATAATGCAAAAGGTCTATATCTGCATAAAGCCAAAGGCATTATTTGCATAAGGTTTAAAGGGTCTTAATTGCGAGTGCCAAAAATCATAATTATTTGCATAATTTCTATATTCATACAGACAAGGAAACAAAGCAATAAAAGTGAGAACTTCAATGATCATTCTTCCTGGCAAAAGTATGAAGCCGAGATGGCGGAAATTGAAGAAGATATAGAGTATAGTACCATCATAGTACGTGCTAGCGGTGCTACAGCCTTCAATCATCATGCAAGAATGACGGCGATCGACGGACCAACCACCAGCCTAACGCTTTCCCAAATCTTTGTAATTTGCCTGCCCAAAAAATTGCCTCATCCCAACTTCGGGGCCTTTCTTTGTTGCTAAAAACCATCATCTTAACTGACCGACTAAAACCCTGATAAATTATATCGACCTGATTCGATCATGATCTCGACTTCTGAACTTGTCTTTGTGGCTTTCACAGAAAACGTGTCTTTGTGGCTTTGACAGATATTGTAAGGACTTCAATACACGCATGCATATCTGAATGAATTTCAGCCATATCAATGTCTCCATAATAATGATAATATCGTAGTATATAGAATTACGAGTACACGACATGCAGTTGAATTCTGTACACTTGATTAATGTTAATATTCGACGTTTCGACCTACGGCTACGACAAAATCACATAAAATAGACATCAAATACTTTATATCTCATGCCGCAAGCCTCGCTAGTAAACAACAATTCTACAAATAGGGAGCTTTAGCAGTGACGAGTACGACTACGAGTACCACTAGGTGTACGACTACGAGTACGAAAATTCGGCAAAAACTCGCAGTCGTTGGGCTTTCGAGTACGAAATTTATCAAAATACTCGTACTCAAAAGCTCGACGACTACGAATCTTGGCTGATGGGAGGATGGCGTAAGCAAACAACGATATGTAATTATGTAAAATTTAAATATATATATCAGCTGCTATTCTGCTAATATTTGTCTGCTATTCTGCTAAACACTGTCAGTTTGTTTCCAAATATAATGAGAAGCAATGGTTAATGCTTTAGGATTAGTCAGATATGTTCTATATTTCTTTTTATTTTCCTAATTGTGCACGTAAACCATACAGTAGAGTAGAATATAAGTTATATAGCGACAAGCAGTACACAATAAAATAATAACAATGTCGATATTATTGTCGACTTACGGACAATTGAATTTTCCTGGGAAAGAAAATTTCTGGATGGAAACGCTTCTTGCTTGAAATAACAGTTTATGCTTGACACGGGAATCGAGACGTATCAGGTTTCATAACTACATAAGCCTGTTTCTCAAATTTCACGGCCTCAAGTCGGCAATTGGAGCGATTTAGCATGAGGACGTGATCAAAGACGATGTGAAAATGGCGAATAAGTGGCGTTTGCGCCCAAATATGGACATGCCACGCCATTTACTCGCCATTTTCACGTCGTCTATGACGTTCACGTCTTGATGCTAAATCTCCCTATTATCAGCGTCAGTGGCACATGAAATGAACTTAAGCATTTGAAATTAATTTTTAATAGCAAACATGTTTCGACTTAACTATAAGCCATCTTCAGTGCGAATGAATTGGTTATTTAATTGTTAAAATAAAAGTAAAATTAATTAAGGAAAATAAAAGATTATTCTCCCGGGGTCACCTTGACGGGAGATGTAGTTCTCCGAGGACCTTCGAAGATTGATAGGAGCAATACTGGTGCAGAACCGCGGCCAGCAGTGGTCTGGAACCCACGCTAATTTATCGGTATATAACGATTGGGGAACCAGTATTGTTCCTATCAGTCTTCGAAGGTCCTCGGAGAACTACATCTCCCCGTCAGGTGAGTACCCTCCGGGGAAATTTAATTCCTCCTTCGTACCTTCTTCGACTGATACTCACAATACTGGTGCAGATTTCAAAGCCTTACTGCAAGGCCTCTGATACTAAACCGACAAACAAAGCAAAACAGAAAATGAACTTTTAATTTTCAACAACTATGTACTTAACACAGCATTTGCAAAGGTATTTTGAGTCTTTTTATGATGTTTGTTAAAAACATTTGCCGAAAACCAATCAAGCTGCACCTAGTATAATCTCCAACGGCACGCCCACGTTTGCGCTTCCGATATCGAGGTTCATCTCGTTGAATGTCCCGTGTAGTCTACAGATATTCCTGCTTTAGCAAGCAAGGATCGCAGCAAGGACAGTGTTTGGGATCCAATAGCTTTGTGAGGAACCTTGTACCGGTGCACTATATTTGTTATTTTAATACTACATTTCTTCATTAACCACAACATGACAACAAGGCTTGATATCGTCAAAACACCGTGCTTTTCACATTCGAAAATGCATGTGTGGATGAAAATGTTTTGTCATGCACGGTTCGTTTCCAAACGTAATACAACTAGCTAATAAAAAAAGAAAATCTAATACAACTATAACTAGCTAATAAAAAAGAAAGTCTAAAGAAACATGCAAACTTAACATTGTTTACTTATCTAGTATTAATCCTGCATTATCTGGGCCATAATTACCAACATCGATTTTGACGTCGCTATCTTTGACACACATTGTGTTCGCACGTTTTCGTTCAGCTGCAAGTTGTGGATTGCGAGCCAAGGTGAGTGCGATGAACCACTTGGCGCGGGCCTGGGGAGAGCGAGTCCACTTTGGTCCACATTTCCTTTCTAGGATATATACAACGATGAGGAAGTCAGATAAACATTCTTTGATATTGGAAAACTGAATTTAGCGCTAGTGGTTGGTGGTTATGACCACCACAAGTGTGGCAATGATTGCATGAGTCTATAATAGAGGTTTTCTATGTCATTCAAATAACCAATTGTTGTATCGTTAATTGGCATAATTAATCATGATGATAAGTTATATGGATATTAGTATTCGCATATACAATGAATAATGTATATATATTATAATATATATATATATATATATATATATATTATATATATATATAGTTTTTAAATACTGATATAGGTATATATTCTCTGAGTACTTGACTGAGTGGGACCAATACCAATTAATGTGAACGATTCCGAGAATAGTTTAAAAACAGCTGAATTCCGAATGAATTAATAATAATTATATGGATAGCCCGTTTTGCTTCTGTTGATGATTAATAACTATTTACAAGCTACCGTTAACCGTGGTGTATAGGTTTTAACCTTTCTTCAGAACTTACGTGTTTCGTGATCATCGATCAGTGTTTGACAAACCACTCGAAGAACTGGGTTTCTGAAAGCTGCTTGGACGTGAAGATAACATATGTACGCATTGTAACCTTTTAAAGAATTAAGATATAGATAGATACCTTTTTGTTAAACAAAAAATCATAATTAGTTTCCTTATTTAAGGTGGCTTGCTACAGTTTTAAGAATATGGACAACTAATGATTTAGATTGAAATAATATTTGGCAGGAAATTTCTTGTTAAACAAAATGAAATTTTCCAGATATATTAACCAACATTCTAACAGTCGAAAATTGTCTTTGAGTATCACGTCATTACCATTGTTATGGTAACAATGGCGTTTCAATATGGCCGTCATTTTACCGATTCACGCATTTTACTCGAAAACAAGTTCGGTTACCCCACTTTTTCATTTTATAAAAAGTTTTCTTACAAAAAAATGGGAAATTTGAGCAAGTTTAAAAAATTCTATAAAGCCAAAAAATTTCTATGATGAAAAACCCCGTTTTTTAATTTCTATTAATTATGGCTCTATAGAATTTTTTTTAACTGGTTCAAATTTTCCATTTTTTTCTAAGAAAACTTTTCATAAAGTAAAAAATTGGGGTAACCGAACTTGTTTTCGAGTAAAATGCGTTAATAGGTAAAATGTCGGCCATATTGAATCGCCATTGTTACCATAACAACGATAATGACGTCATGCTTATGGGCAATTTCTGACTGTTAGAATGTTGGTTAATATATCTGGGAAATTTCTTTTCCTTACCAAGAAATCTTGTGCTAAAATTTTAAATCAAAACCACAAGTTTTCAATATTTTAAAAAATTGTAGGGAGCCACCTTAATCACAAAAGAATGTTTCAAGCTGACATGTTATAAAACGAAAAATCTTAGAAATGCATGCATTGTTTGAAAGCCCACCCACGTTTTGACCAAAACTACTCAAGCAGCATCATTTCGTGAAACAGACTGTAGTGGACGATTTTTGGTAAAACAATACTTTCAGCATATCTTAATCTCTATCTATAGTATTGAGCACTCTCTAGTTAGAGGAAGCCCAAAAAAATAAGCGTTCATATATGTTTATCATGCTATATTAATATTATGGCATGTGAGATGTTAAAAAAATCAAAATATAAACAGATCACTTAAACCCTCTCTCTCCCTCTTCCCACCTTTCTGTCCCTCTGCGTTACCTGGATCAAACCGTTGAAAACCATCAGGCATGATGCTGTGATCAATTCTGGGCAACATCAGAAATCCCACAATCATTGTTTTTAGAATACGAAATATGGCAGAAAAGACACCCATCGGAAGTCCCACGAAAAACCAGAAATAAGAAAACACCAAATAGACATTCCTGCGGAGAGGAAGAAAAATATACGATATTTCCAAGGTAAATCAGAGTGTGTCTCATATTTCTAAAGTAAAGTCCTTGAAATCCTACAAATATTTTAACTAAAAATGATGGCTTCGTGGTATTGGAATCTGACTCGACCAGTGTACCGTCTAGCCCCTCAGAAAGCGCAATGAAGGCGTACCTGTTGTTTATGGAAATGACGTTTCTAGAGAAGTTAAGATCCCGGAATATTGTCACAGAAGCTGCAATGGAGCACAGCCGAAAGAAAAGAGCCAAGCCAAAGAGTACGCTAAATAGAATGTTCAAACAAAAACTGTTAAGACTTGCATTAAAATGGAAGCCAAGTTCGTATGCAGACAAACGCTTTGTTTAAAGTTTAAACTTCAATAGTTTTAAAAAACGCTGTACTGTCTGAATATCTGACACTATTTAGGCTCGCTATGTTTTTAAATGAAATTAACGCTTATTAGAATATTTGATACGTGCGAAATATGGGTAAGTTTTATGCTACAGGACCCACATTGTTATGACTTATGAGCAGAACCGATACGGACTTGACTTCCTTTTGATTAGTTGATTCAGATGCAAAAACTGTATGAAAATAATATACAAAGTTTGGGTCAAAAGGTCTGAGTATTTCTGTCCATAAATGTACAAGTAAAATGCCAGCAATATTTAACAAAATATTTACGAAGGAAATGTGATTTATGTGAACGTGATTTATAAATAGACTACAATGCAAGGTGTACCCTTATAAGCATATGAAGGCAAAGTGTGCTCTTATATGATGGGCTTGGCGCCCTATCTAAAAACCGACAGGTAATAGAGTGCACGCAATATGGGAAAGGTGGTCAATGGCAATATGGGAAAGGTGGTCAATGGCAATTTGGGTCAATGGCCAGCAGCAATTCGAAAACTAACAAAGACCGAATACCCAAACCACAAACGGTCAGTTTATGCGTGACATAGCAGAAGACAGAGCTCGTTTACAGCTGAAATAGGTAATTTGTCTCCACCCTTTTCTGAGCATAAATATTTGGAATTTTAATGGAATGTATTTATAAATATCGTTTGTTTGACAGAAATAAAGCGGCTAGGAGAACCACTACTCCTAGCCAAAATCACCCCAAAACGGGTTAAAATTTTATTGATGCTCAGAAAACTGAGCTGCGGAAGGGGTATGCAAATTCATGGCTGGCAATATATATATATATATATATATATATATATATATATATATATATATATATATATATATATATATATATATATATATATATGCATGCGAAAATAAATCACATTACATAAATAGAGAGTAAGTATTTAAAGTATTTAACGTTGCAAAACAGGAGATACCTGAACACAATGTTTAATAACATTGCTAGAATGTTTAAATGAAAAAATCTTAAGGGTACATAAACACGGTTGATTCCACCTACCCGCCGCCCTTGATATAGCCGAGGATCCAATCCTGAACCCAGGAAAATTTCAAGGAATACAAAAGAAAACATGGGATACATATGGAAATCCAATTTAAAAGAAAGCCTGCAAAGAAAAAGAAGCGATATCAATGCAATATGACCATTAGGATGGCCCTCACTGTATAGAAAAAAATTTAACACAAAAATAGTTGATGAGTATAGTTGATGATCGTCTATCTATGGACAGGAGCAGAGTGTCGCGATATAATTAATTTCTCAATTAAACATGATGTATACACTGTTATAATGTTAAAGTGTTATAATAGCACCTCCATAACTGTAGATTTTATACCCCTTGCTTTGGTGGAAATAACAAATGCTACTGATCTAACATGTACCGATTTAGGGGTTGATCTAAACCATCAATTTGATGGTATAACATACTTATCATGCATAATCAACTAACACCTACCCCACAAAAAGTATCCAATTTGAAAACTATGATATCGAAGTCCTTTTCCCTGGAAAAATGGAGTAACGTAAGTGCATTGCTTGCTAGCGAGAGAGAGAGTGAATTCCCGTCGTCATTAAGATAACTGCAATGTTTACACGTAATGAAATTGTAAGTACACTTGCAACATTGATTAATTTTTTTATTATCAAATATATCCCTTTACTGAGAATTCTCTTGGCTCACTTCCCTGCTCGGATAACAACAACTTAGAAATGCAATTAGCCTTTCTCAGGATGACGTTTCTGGGTACTTTCAATTTTCTCAAACGGGTTTAAAAAATTATTTTAAAAAACAACATGAAAATAATTTTTTTTAGAATCAACAGACCATTTGAAGAATAAATTCAGCCTAAAATTAAAGACAGTCGCCGTTACAAGGTCTTGAGCTGTTGCACTTACAGTTTTGTAAAAAAGTACCCCCAAAATGGCGGCATATTTGTCATCGTGAGAAGACTAGTTGCTCAACTTACAACCATAAACTGAGACACGCTTATGTTCTTAGCGATGAACGATTTATCCCCTCTGAACATTCTCAGCATGTTATTCCTGAAATATAATACAAGGAAGATCAGGTATATAAAAACTAATCCAACACTACAGGGTGTCCTAAAAACCCTTAATTTTTTTCCGAATGCAAAATTCTTTTCGGTGTCCTATTGTAGAAAATACATGTTTTACAAACGTATAAAATGTATCTCGATGGATCTACGACGATTCAAATAAAACAATATTTTAAAAAAGAACTGCATTTTTGGATATACCACCTTTGGTTTAATTTGTTTTATCTAACATGAAGATTTGCACAAGTTTATAGAAATCATGCAGTATAGTAATTACTGACTTCTATATACTGATTCTTGGATTCAGCTCATAGCATTAGCCTATTGGTCTTGCTTAGTATGGCATTAGCTTACTGCATGCATGGTCTTGCTTTTTGAGGGAACCCTGAATATCAAAAACTATGGATTACGCTTCTTTTCTTCATACTTATGATTTTCCATGAAAAGAATGAGGGAAAGCGCACAGATCACAGTCGTGAGGATTGCACTAGCCAATGATGAACCTAGTAAAAAATGTTCAAAACAGTTTCTAGTATTCTCATATCGTACAACTCGATATCTGTAGTGACTGTATATAGCTCGAGGAACACTAACCAATAATCCCACGTGACAAATCCAAAATTGCTTCGTCTAAAGCATCCGAAGGTTTTGTTTTCTCAATTTCTCTCAATAGCACACTTGACAAATAGATGCAAAGAACGCAAAGCTTAAAGAGAAAAAGACAAGTATATGCTAGCGGGATGTACAGGGCGTCCTAATAAGAAGCATAAACTCTATATCTGTTATTCATTTAGAAATATAGTTCATTTAGAAAAATAGGATATTTTAAGAAATATAGCGACGCAATATGTAGACACAGCGTTTGTTTACCTTGCCGAATGTAATCTACTTTTAATCAGCACTTCTGAGGGATTTAGATCAAATATTTGAAAATTGAATTATTAGCAATATTATCTCTATAGAGATATATATTATAGCTTTAAAATGTTTTTGCTCCGTAGATATCTCAATCACCAAAAAGAAGTTGCAAATATCCCGGTTTCATTGGATTAAACATATATATATATATATATATATATATATATATATATATATATATATATATATATATATATATATATATATATATATAACAATTATAACAATTATAAATAAAAGTCTATTTGGAATAGATTTATATATATATATATATATATATTTGCAGAAGTAACTGCATAACGACATGTAAGGACGAAACTCCGTAATGTCAATAACATCTTAAGATCACAGTCGTTCCCAACTTGGCCTTGTAGCTCAGACGGTAGAGCAACGTTCTAGAAATGCGAAGGTCGCGGGTTCGATTCCCACCGGGGTCAAGTAGAATTTTCTGTTTGCCCGGTTGGTTATACTTGCGTAGAAAGAACATATAAAAACACACATATTACACAACCCTACAAGTGAACACATGGCTCAATTAAGAGCAAAAGTACATATATATATATATATATATATATATATATATATATATTTTTTTTTAAGAAAATGCAAAACTTACATTATAAAGCAGAATGCCGCAGATCATCATCACAGAGAGAGTTTCAGTCGAAAACTTAAAATCTAAAAATGTTAAACGAAACAATAACCAAACATATATTACTATCTGAGTACTTATATGCATTCATGTATACATATGTTATTTCGTAATAATTCTTTTCCTGATGATGACTATAGTTTAGTCGAAACCTCGAAAATTATGTTTTTCAAAAATTTACTCTTACTATTGATCAAATATTTGTCGAATACATATGTATATACGTGCATAGTATTTCTTATTACAAATGGGTGTTATTCTAAGCGAGGTTCTAACGCCGTCTGTCGTCA
Source organism: Dendronephthya gigantea (assembly GCF_004324835.1). NCBI lineage: Eukaryota > Metazoa > Cnidaria > Anthozoa > Malacalcyonacea > Nephtheidae > Dendronephthya > Dendronephthya gigantea. Next base: position 126,975 of record NW_021163026.1, on the reverse strand, counting down.
TGCCTATACCGGGACTTACGCCTAATTTTATTCTAATTTCTAAAAGCTCACCCACACCCAAACCCATTGAGTGGATAATCTTAATTACTTTATATAGTGATTCTTTTGCGTATTTCTACTCGTATAAGACCTTGATTTTCAATTTTTTACCCTAATTAAACCCTTCCAATAGTTAAGAAAGGACTAGCTCATTGATCAGTTATAACATAATTTTTATGTTACACTCAATTAGTGTGAATGTGCTCTTTGAAAACGGGTAATAGTGCTTCATCGTATAAATCATCCAATCATCAAACAAGGTTATATACCTTTTTCGGGATTGTAAACTTTCCTCAGAAAAAACTTTATTCTTGAATATTGACGAGGTCTAGAAAAACAGGAAAATTCCTAGGATAGAATCTTTCCCAGTCGGACGTCACAGAGTTAAAAACAGATTTTAAAAATAAACACGCCTTCAAAAAATGAACGAAAGTAAGGTTTAATTTATTTGAGAAAGCGAGAGCAATTAAGCTCTAACAAGACAGTCTGAAAGAAAACATCATGAAACAAAGTCAAAGTTGCGTTTAGTTGCCCTTCGCAGCATAAACATGATTCAGTCATGGCGTAGACAGAAATTGACAGGTTGCTATTTGCTAATTAATGAGAATTTGGTAGAGCTAAAGTTGCTGAAATTTACTACATCTGGAAAAGTGAAGCTGGGCACTCATGTGGTTGTGGTTTTTGTTTGAAGACCTAAACACCTGCGTTATTCAACTTTTCAAAGAAAATTTAAAATCGGCGATTTTCGCCCAATTTTTCTGCTTATCACGAATAACAGGAATTAGTTTGCAAAACCTGTTCAAATCTGTTCATGCAGAAACTCGTTTTAACCAATAACGTTAACATGCGCTATCACACTTGATACAATTTTTTTCGTCTATATAATTAGCCAACCATTTTCGTTTTGTGCGCACATAGCTACTTCTTAACTTCTTTTGACGCAATGGTATTACACATGATCATACTTTGGTTTGAAAATGTTCTTCACGTGTTCCCTCAACCAAGGTCTGAGCAATTTCACTTGTGGAGACGAACTTTCATCCTAAACGGACATTAATTATTCGTGTGAAAATACAGCTGTGAAAACTGAGGAGATCAATGAGTTTCAGTGTAAGCGAGCTTTGATAGAATACAGGCTGAGTGTCCGGGGGTGAGGTGAACCCCTTCAATTAGTATTTACGAATATTTAAGGCTAGTCGTTCTCAAAATAGTCGCCAAATATCTAAAGCTAAATCTAGAAGTAAATCTCCAAATATCTAGAGGCTCATGCAGAATTTGAAAAAATTGTCACTCAGCACGAACCAAGGGGCTTCCTCGTGAACATCCCTCGACCAATGTTGACTACAGCCCCCCCCCCTCTCAATCCCAGCCCGTTCCCAACGCCTCTGAATGCAGCCCCAAAACGTGAGAGTTTCGCACCGTTTTTAAACTCTGCCGGTATCGTGTGAACAGGGAATAATAAAGATTACGTCACAAAAATACTTACATCGCGGGAAAATAGCTTTACTCCGAAGATTCCATATTCTTTAATTTCCCGATAAAATACGAATATGAACTTGCCCAGGATAAACAGATTGCTTATCACTATTGGCAAAATCATCAATACGAATAATGCGATGTAGGTCGAAGAATTATTCTTTAAGAATTTAAAAATGAAATTATATATTAGTACCTTCATGTTCACTAACGGTAAAAATAAAGATCGGCAAATCTTTATGCACCGATATTTTTTCAAGCTCCGTAAGCGCGCTGGTTTATAACTAGACAAAAATTGCCAAATCAAACTTACCTGACATCTCTGAAACGTTTGTGTTAAAGTTACACAAAAACTGTAATAAAAAAAAGTTAATTGGTTAATTATACACGGAGGAAAATGTTGTTTTCTGAATTCCGTGTTTTCAATAATTTTGTTACTGTTTGTTGATCCATAATGTGTGTCGGTTTATAACCAGCATTTTCAAAACAATCTATAAAAGCCACCACCGGCCATGGGAAAAATGTTGGAGACGACGTAAAAGCCAAAGGTTTGTGGGGCGCAAATGTAACTTTTGCCGTGAATTAAACGTACTTTCGCAAAAACATAGAGATTTTGTTTCGTAACGTGATAACGTTTGAAATAGGGGAGGTCTGAATCGTCTTTTTATGGGGGATAATTAGATACCCCCCCCCCGCACACAACTTAAAAAACTGGAGGAGTCGTGTCCTCCTACACCTTACTGCGAACATAATACTGTCGCATACATGTGCATACAAATTTAATTTCATTGCGAGTTTCCGCTTCACATTGTTTAAACAGCGCTGAACTAAAACTTTAAGGGCTGGTACACGCGTAAAGATCATCATGTTGATGGAAGTTGTTTAAAACAGGAGTGAACTATGTTGTGCTGCTCCATGTGCACAGCATTGTTAACAATAGTTTTTGAACCATCAGTAGCCTTGCCCAACTTGTTGGCAATCATGTCAACATGCAAATTGTTCATGGAGCCACAGCACAATATTGCTCACTTCTGATGCGACGAACTAATCAATTTTTTGCCGTGTAGGTCTGTTTCCAGGTTAAAGTGCGCGTATCATGGTTGCGGATTTTGAATATATCTGTATTTTAAAAAATTTCGCAATTCACTTTGTTATTGAAAAATTTTGTCTTGATGGCTTTTAGCCCTCTTAAAGTTACCGGACATGACGTCAAATCGGGAATTTCAAATCAGTTTTCTTTTGTTTTAGTTGCACGGAAACCTCAATAATTGTAAGCACACTTACTTGACTATACAATATGGAAGACCCATCATTGCACCAAATATTTTGTGATACGTCGTCAGGCAAGCAAAGTAGGGATAATAAATGACAGCATATTCAATTGCAATGCCGAAGAGAAGGAACGCTGGATGTAATTTACAAAAAACGGGTACAATTACTTAAACGATACTTTGAGAATTGAAGAACTGTAAAATACTTCGTAAAAAATTAAAAAATGGGAGAATAAAAAGGATTTTAATTCTTTCTTTAGGCAGCATTGCTGCATCAAAAAAATTTCGCCTGATTTTCTTTTCAATTGTGAGAATTCGACGGTAGCAGATTGCCTTGATCCAGCGAAACGTTCTTTACAATACGCCTCCTGTTATTTTAGATGATAGTATGGATGATTTTTACCTTTTTCCCAACCGTTTGAACCTGAAATTTCAAACTTTGTGACTAGCGTAATGATTGATTCAGTAGCAGCTCCAAACACAAACATGGTGGCAAGTCGGTCATGATCAATACCAAGGAAATCAACAGGGCTACAGATTGTAGATTTAATATCTTAATACAAAGTTTGATTTGATTATCTCTTATTTAATTTGATCATCCTTTACAAAAAATATCTAGTTTCGACTTGAGATCTTCTTTCTTTAGTTGACATGCACCGAAGGACGTATGCGACGTTATATTATTTATGTAAATGTCCAAACATACAAGTTCTTCATTGTGATTGGCTAGATGTATAATGATTGGAAATAAGACGGTGTATGCGTTTTGGATGCTCGTTGAAAATAATTAGATGATCACAGATTTATTTCGTTTATATTTATGGTATTTTTCATGGCGAGAAATTGTGGACACGCATGCGTGTTAATCGTGTGGACTTTAAATTTTTTTTGTAAACAAAATGGCGACGCGTTATTATAGAATTGTATTGGAGTTAGGAATAAAATTGTGTTTAACGTGAACCTTTAAGGGAAGCGTAAAATGTCGGACCTAAAATTGGTAGATCATGGTGACAACTTTTATCGACGGAAAATTTGTAATATAACGATATACAAATTTCATTCGGTATCACGACATTTAACTATGAACTAGGGGTGAAATAAAATATATAGCCCAGTACGTAAATACCTCAAAGCGGCCTAAATAAATGCCATTTTCTAACCATTGTGATTGGCGAATACTAAGTGTCGCATCTCCCTTAGCTTGCCAGTACAGTGTGTTTCAATCGGTAAATCTTCCCAAATCTGTACGATTTTTACGTAGTTCGGTATTTTGAACTAACTTTAGTGCAAAATTGGTATATTCCAGCCGTGAAATTTGACCCCCGAGCAAAAGCGCACTGGAATGGCTAACAGAACAAACTAAATATCGGCCTTTCTTGCTCGAATATGCATCCATTTTGCTTGTTTTTAGTACAAGCTTTGTGACCAAGCCTTAGTCTCTAAGCAAACTTAATATATTCATAAACATTGCCGTCTATGGCTGGAATATTACATAATTATGTTGAAACCGGCAAAATTTTGAAATTAATTTCGCGCAATATTCATAACAACAAACGCAGTATATTTTAGCGTCTGTAGCAGTTAGGTTAATGTTTTTAAAGCATATAGAAACAAGCTCTTAAATGTCTGACGCAACTATTTCTTTGGCGAATTTTAAATGGAAATGTGCGGTCAAATATGTTGTTCTACGTCGCCAAACAAGCCATATATCAGGTGACATGTTATATACTGTATGGCTATTCGCAATAGCGTTTTGCTACAATGGCATAACGCATAATCCAAACAGGAAAATTACATAGACTTTCTCAACGAGAGTCGAGATAATTCCCGATGAATCCGTCCGGACTATGCGCGCTGCGCGCACCGTTTAGCTTCCTTTGGAATTTTTTTGCTGATCTTTTAAATACTTTGTGTATGACCCTTGAAAGTCAGACACTTAACTCCTCCCACTTATGTCCACATTTTCTCGCCATGCGTTAGGTTTATAGCAATGGAACTGCGGACAACACACTCCGTATACTTAAACTAAAACTATTTAACAATCAGTCGCCGAAGGCGAAGTAAATATAGTGAATCACCGAGCCTGAGGCGACTAATTGTTTTAGTATAAATTTTGAGGTGTTTACAAATAATAATCAACATAATTTCACAAAGATTTATAATGAATTCAAATTTCTTAGCTGAAATACAACGACAAAAAGCTATAGCCACCGGTCAGTGATTATCACTTCAGCGACAATGAATCTTGACCTATCAGAATGCAGGAAAATCAATACTAATAATTTTTATATGCATCCAACATTATAAATAGTCAGAAAACAAAAACACGCACGGAATAACAGTGTAAGTTTTCATCTCATACAACAAATGTTGTTTCCCTTAAATGTTGACATTCACGGAGATAACTCGTCCACTACTGCCAAATTGTATATATCGAATTTACGAAATTCCGAATTCGTTTCGAAGTTCGCAAATTCATTGCGAAGTTCAGGCTCAACATTCCAAATATGGAATGTATTCCGGAAGTTCAAAGGAACTTTGAATTTTACGATGAAGGTCAGCTGAAATTAACTGTAGCGTAAGTTTCCTTCGTTAATGAGGCTATAAGTCCTTCGGTGCATGTAACTTTTAGGATTAGTCGATAATAGCAATTAGCGTATATATAGTGATAAATTTATTGGGTTTCCAGTGGCGAAAGTAGGCGAACTATTATTTGCTTTCGGTCATTCATAGTCGTTGAAATGGTAGAAAATTTAACTTCATACCATCTAACCTGTCTTGATGGTGACTCACTACAACAAAAACAGACCGTCCTTTCTCTCAAGAATTCTTATTCGACAGACAGGCCTGGTATCATCCTTACAAAAATAAACTTACATAACGAGTCCTGGTCGACCTCCCCAAAAATCTTTCTTGTAACTTTTTCTTCGTCGCAAAAACGCCAAAATTGTCAGAATCATTGCCTGAAACAGATTTTACGTTTTCTTATTTTCTGTATCGAAAAATATGAAAAACTGTTTTATTTTTGTCTAATACACGTGGTCGATGGTTTTTCAGTTATGGATGAGTTCGTTGCAAGGTGACTCATAACCTCGTGACTAACAGGATCTTAGTAGTTAAATTGAAGGGATTTCCCCAGAGAAATTATAATTTAAAAATGATTTCATATAAAATCATCAAGCGTTGTTTTTGACACTTATACTTCATTACATCACTCCATAACAGATTATAAACGCAGTAGCCATATCAACACTTAGCAAGCCGATTTTTATACACTCGGAATAGTAAACATGGCAATTAAGCTCCTAATCTTAACTAAGCTCTTCCTATCATCCTATTTCGAAAGCCCTAAAAAGAAACCACAGGATGCTGATTAAGTTTCGTAACACAAGTGTGACATTTTAAACTTACAGCAGGTATCAATAAGAAATGAGGATAATATCTTGTATCAACATCACATGCAGCACTAGAAATAAGAAAACACATTGACACTTGAAACAATTACAGACATTTGTAGCCAAGCAATTATCATGTATACTCACGCAGTGGGAGATTCGTTGGATGATAAGTTTGTCTGGTTAGTCATTGCTGGTGAGATACGTAAGCTATAAGAGAAATCGGAATAAGGCCTGCTATCCATTGCAACAATATTGTAGCGAAGCTTAGCGTAATCCTTAATTTGTTTCAAAGTCATTAGTTCTATCTGTGAGTGCCTAGGAAAGAATGATATATTCGCTGCGGTACGGCCGAAGTGGAAAACAGCGCTAAGCCAGGTTGTGACCAACAATAGACTACAACTTTTTATCTATGCAAGGAAATGCAATCAAATCACCACAGCTGAAAAGAGCTTACTGAAATTACTCAAGTAGTAGAAATGCAAAGTTTGGTTGCGAAATGTTGTAAAATACAGAAAATATAGCCTTGCGAAGTTCGCAAATTTGTATACTTTTCAGGACAAACGGAAATTGTTACCACATTTAGGTCAAAAATGGTAACAATTTCTGTTTGTCCTAAAAAGTATATACAAATTTGCAAACTTTGCAAGCATAAAGGTTCGACCTACGACATAATCACATAAAATGGTCATCATATACGTTATATCTGATGTCAAGCCTCACTAGTACACTACAATTCTACAAACAGGGAGCTTTAGCAGTGACTACGAGTACGACGACGAAAACTCGGCCAAAACTCGTAGTCGTTGAGTACGCGTATAGATATGATGAGGGTTCACACACAAATTTAACCACACGGTCCCTTTCTCTAGCAAATGAGAGGAGTTTATTTTCATGTTTGTTGTCAATATAAATGGTTCGGCTCCATTTTCAAATTTCGGGGGGTGATGCCTCTAGTCACGCTTTTTTAATCAGAAGTGAAACATCTGGGTGTAATCTGTATCGTAAGCAAACAACGCGCGAGATTCTCGCGGCGAGAATGACGAATCTCATACTCGTAGTCACTTCTAAAGCTCCTTGATAATACAGATAACAGGTATTGGCGAATTTATGTAATTATATGTAATATATAAATATATATTAGCCGCTATTCTGCTATTAGGAACAACGATGCTTCACAATAGTGAGTCTACACTGTCAATTTATTTCCAAATATAGAAGCAATGGATAATGCTTTAGGATTAGTCAAATATGCTTTATATTTCTCTTTCATTTTCCTAATTGAGCATGTAAACTATATAGTAGAGTAGCCTGAATATAAGTTATATAGCGACAAGCCAGTCTACAATAAAGTAATAACAATGTCGATATTTTTGCGGACTTACGGACGATTGATTTTTCCTGGAAACAAAATTCTCTGGATGGAAACGCTTCTTGCTCGAAATAAAAGTTTACGCTTGACACGGGAATCGAGACGTATCGGGTTTCATAACTACATAAGCCTGATTCTCAAATTTCACGGCCTGACAGTCGGCAATTATCAGAGTCAGTGGCACATGAAATGAATTTAGGCATTTGAAATAAACGACAGAATTTTTAATTGCAAACATGTTTCGACTTAACTATATATAAGCCATCTTCAGTGCGAATGAATTAGTTATTTACATTGTTAAATATATAAAGTAGAAATAAATCAAATAATGATACAGGCGAGGTGATACTCAATGAATAACATAATTGCGTTCGACGAAGGAGAACGCTTCCTAATCGTGACGTCACGGCTGGATGCTATGTCATTTCGAGATTTTTGGATGTAACATTTGCCTCGGTTTCGTGTTTTTGCGTATGCTCTGATTTCCGGGTTTTGTGCCGTTCCTAATGTCACGTGCTTTCCGTATTTTGCGATAATACGCTGTTGTTTATAGGACCGGGCATTTGGCTTTCATATTCGCCTGTTTATTAAGAAGTTATGGGAATTGTACACTCGATTATTTTGATTTGAAGTGTCTGCAATATGACTGAGAATTCTCGTCAAAGCATCAGGAAGCTATCTTCCGTTGGTTTAACCATGCGAAATCCGGAATTTTATTTGCTCATAAAGTAAACAAACCGCACCACCGAACGCACTTGCTAATCTTTGATTACTTCTAGTTATTTACTACAATGATTGACAACATAACAGGATACAAGATATGCATAATAAGTAGAACAGCACGACAGACACAGACCAAATGGGTAACACGGGTAACGGATAACCGGGTAATCGAATAGCCGGATAACCGGTAACTCTAGTAACTGATCATTGATAAATATCCATGTTCGATATCGAAATGAAGATCATTTCTAGTCTTAACGGTAAATTAGATTAAGAATAACAGTAACTTCAATTTCTATAACTAGGATATCTATTTACATTTTTGAATCTAGATGTCTTCAGTGTTTGTAGAAGTCTTCACCGCATTTAACAAAACGTTAGATTTAATAACAAAACTTTTGAATTTCCAATGATTATTGATATCATGTTTTTAAAGTAGTATCTGACTGTTTGATCGCGTAGAAAAACGTTCTCGCAGATGCTTTAGGTGAAACAACTGAATGAAGGGTCGAATGTCCGAACTGATGGGACTTAATTTGCGGGCTTCAAAAGTTTGATCCTTATTCTTAGCACATGAGTTGCACAATGAAAATATTCATTTCTCAGCTGGCTTTTCGCTTGTCCTTGGTATGTATACTCTGGGAACATTTTAGACACAATAACTATATCGTTGGGTGGCTCTGGGATATGATTGCAAACCAGAGCAGCAAAAGCTGCAAAATAGAGCAGCGAGGGTAATCACCAAATCTCTAATTGATGCTAGTTCCAGCGACCTTTTTAACAAACTAGGTTGGGATATTCTTTTAATACGCCGGAAAAAACATAAGGGTGTAATGATGTTCAAAACTCTAAATGATTAAACACCGACATATCTTCTTGATTTATTTCAAGTTCGCAGCACTAGATACAACTTAAGAAATTCTGAGAACACTTTAATTATTTGTGCCAAAACCGCGAACAAATTATGCAAAACGTAGTTTTAGTTATAGTGGTGCAGTGTTGTGGAATGAGTTACCACTAAATGTACGAGCATTTTATGCTCCCTTAACCAGTTTAAAAGAGAGATTAGACTCCCGCACGGCAATCTTGTAAATCGTTCAGTCTTGTGTAATTGTCCTATGTATACCTGTACTTTGTAACTTTTCTTTAAATGTCCAATAACCTTTTTATACTGTAGATTTTACCGTGGTTAAATAAAGTTGATTGATTGATTGATTGATTTTTGATTGATTGATTGATTTTTGATTGATTGATTGATCTTCATATTCTCGCAAGTTTTCACCACATCCAAAGCATTTCCTCGCATAGATCAAAAAGTAGTCTATAATGCAAAAGGTCTATATCTGCATAAAGATTAAAGGCATTATTTGCATAAGGTTTAAAGGGTCTTAATTGCGAGTGCCAAAAATCATAATTATTTGCATAATTTCTATATTCATACAGACAAGGAAACAAAGCAATAAAAGTGAGAACTAATTCAATTCTTCCTGGCAAAAGTATGAAGCCGAGATGGCGGAAATTGAAGAAGCTATAGAGTATAGTACCATCACAGTACGTGCTAGCGGTGCTACAGCCTTCAATCATCATGCAAGAATGACGGCGATCGACGGACCAACCACCAGCCTAACGCTTTCCCAAATCTTTGTAATTTGCCTGCCCAAAAAATTGCCTCATCCCAACTTCGGGGCCTTTCTTTGTTGCTAAAAACCATCATCTTAACTGACCGACTAAAACCCTGATAAATTATATCGACCTGATTCGATCATGATCTCGACTTCTGAACTTGTCTTTGTGGCTTTCACAGAAAACGTGTCTTTGTGGCTTTGACAGATATTGTAAGGACTTCAATACACGCATGCATATCTGAATGAATTTCAGCCATATCAATGTCTCCATAATAATGATAATATCGTAGTATATAGAATTACGAGTACACGACATGCAGTTGAATTCTGTACACTTGATTAATGTTAATATTCGACGTTTCGACCTACGGCTACGACAAAATCACATAAAATAGACATCAAATACTTTATATCTCATGCCGCAAGCCTCGCTAGTAAACAACAATTCTACAAATAGGGAGCTTTAGCAGTGACGAGTACGACTACGAGTACCACTAGGTGTACGACTACGAGTACGAAAATTCGGCAAAAACTCGTAGTCGTTGGGCTTTCGAGTACGAAATTTATCAAAATACTCGTACTCAAAAGCTCGACGACTACGAATCTTGGCTGATGGGAGGATGGCGTAAGCAAACAACGATATGTAATTATGTAAATTTTAATATATATCAGCTGCTATTCTGCTAATATTTGTCTGCTATTCTGCTAAACACTGTCAGTTTGTTTCCAAATATATGAGAAGCAATGGTTAATGCTTTAGGATTAGTCAGATATGTCTATATTTCTTTTTATTTTCCTAATTGTGCACGTAAACCATACAGTAGAGTAGAATATAAGTTATATAGCGACAAGCCAGTACACAATAAAATAATAACAATGTCGATATTATTGTCGACTTACGGACAATTGAATTTTCCTGGGAAAGAAAATTTCTGGATGGAAACGCTTCTTGCTTGAAATAACAGTTTATGCTTGACACGGGAATCGAGACGTATCAGGTTTCATAACTACATAAGCCTGTTTCTCAAATTTCACGGCCTCAAGTCGGCAATTGGAGCGATTTAGCATGAGGACGTGATCAAAGACGATGTGAAAATGGCGAATAAGTGGCGTTTGCGCCCAAATATGGACATGCCACGCCATTTACTCGCCATTTTCACGTCGTCTATGACGTTCACGTCTTGATGCTAAATCTCCCTATTATCAGCGTCAGTGGCACATGAAATGAACTTAAGCATTTGAAATTAATTTTTAATAGCAAACATGTTTCGACTTAACTATAAGCCATCTTCAGTGCGAATGAATTGGTTATTTACATTGTTAAATATATAAAATAGAAATTAAATCTCCCCGGAGGGTCACCTGACGGGGAGATGTAGTTCTCCGAGGACCTTCGAAGATTGATAGGAGCAATACTGGTGCAGAACCGCGGCCAGCAGTGGTCTGGAACCCACGCTAATTTATCGGTATATAACGATTGGGGAACCAGTATTGTTCCTATCAGTCTTCGAAGGTCCTCGGAGAACTACATCTCCCCGTCAGGTGAGTACCCTCCGGGGAAATTTAATTCCTCCTTCGTACCTTCTTCGACTGATACTCACAATACTGGTGCAGATTTCAAAGCCTTACTGCAAGGCCTCTGATACTAAACCGACAAACAAAGCAAAACAGAAAATGAACTTTTAATTTTCAACAACTATGTACTTAACACAGCATTTGCAAAGGTATTTTGAGTCTTTTTATGATGTTTGTTAAAAACATTTGCCGAAAACCAATCAAGCTGCACCTAGTATAATCTCCAACGGCACGCCCACGTTTGCGCTTCCGATATCGAGGTTGATCTCGTTGAATGTCCCGTGTAGTCTACAGATATTCCTGCTTTAGCAAGCAAGGATCGCAGCAAGGACAGTGTTTGGGATCCAATAGCTTTGTGAGGAACCTTGTACCGGTGCACTATATTTGTTATTTTAATACTACATTTCTTCATTAACCACAACATGACAACAAGGCTTGATATCGTCAAAACACCGTGCTTTTCACATTCGAAAATGCATGTGTGGATGAAAATGTTTTGTCATGCACGGTTCGTTTCCAAACGTAATACAACTAGCTAATAAAAAAAGAAAATCTAATACAACTATAACTAGCTAATAAAAAAGAAAGTCTAAAGAAACATGCAAACTTAACATTGTTTACTTATCTAGTATTAATCCTGCATTATCTGGGCCATAATTACCAACATCGATTTTGACGTCGCTATCTTTGACACACATTGTGTTCGCACGTTTTCGTTCAGCTGCAAGTTGTGGATTGCGAGCCAAGGTGAGTGCGATGAACCACTTGGCGCGGGCCTGGGGAGAGCGAGTCCACTTTGGTCCACATTTCCTTTCTAGGATATATACAACGATGAGGAAGTCAGATAAACATTCTTTGATATTGGAAAACTGAATTTAGCGCTAGTGGTTGGTGGTTATGACCACCACAAGTGTGGCAATGATTGCATGAGTCTATAATAGAGGTTTTCTATGTCATTCAAATAACCAATTGTTGTATCGTTAATTGGCATAATTAATCATGATGATAAGTTATATGGATATTAGTATTCGCATATACAATGAATAATGTATATATATATAATATATATATATATATTATAATATATATATATATATATATATATATAGTTTTTAAATACTGATATAGGTATATATTCTCTGAGTACTTGACTGAGTGGGACCAATACCAATTAATGTGAACGATTCCGAGAATAGTTTAAAAACAGCTGAATTCCGAATGAATTAATAATAATTATATGGATAGCCCGTTTTGCTTCTGTTGATGATTAATAACTATTTACAAGCTACCGTTAACCGTGGTGTATAGGTTTTAACCTTTCTTCAGAACTTACGTGTTTCGTGATCATCGATCAGTGTTTGACAAACCACTCGAAGAACTGGGTTTCTGAAAGCTGCTTGGACGTGAAGATAACAGATGTACGCATTGTAACCTTTTAAAGAATTAAGATATAGATAGATACCTTTTTGTTAAACAAAAAATCATAATTAGTTTCCTTATTTAAGGTGGCTTGCTACAGTTTTAAGAACATGGACAACTAATGATTTAGATTGAAATAATATTTGGCAGGAAATTTCTTGTTAAACAAAATGAAATTTTTAGATATATTAACCAACATTCTAACAGTCGAAAATTGTCTTTGAGTATCACGTCATTACCGTTGTTATGGTAACAATGGCGTTTCAATATGGCCGTCATTTTACCTATTCACGCATTTTACTCGAAAACAAGTTCGGTTACCCCACTTTTTCATTTTATAAAAAGTTTTCTTACAAAAAAATGGGAAATTTGAGCAAGTTTAAAAAAATTCTATAAAGCCAAAAAATTTCTATGATGAAAAACCCCGTTTTTTAATTTCTATTAATTATGGCTCTATAGAATTTTTTTTAACTGGTTCAAATTTTCCATTTTTTTCTAAGAAAACTTTTCATAAAATAAAAAATTGGGGTAACCGAACTTGTTTTCGAGTAAAATGCGTTAATAGGTAAAATGTCGGCCATATTGAATCGCCATTGTTACCATAACAACGATAATGACGTCATGCTTATGGGCAATTTCTGACTGTTAGAATGTTGGTTAATATATCTGGGAAATTTCTTTTCCTTACCAAGAAATCTTGTGCTAAAATTTTAAATCAAAACCACAAGTTTTCAATATTTTAAAAAATTGTAGGGAGCCACCTTAATCACAAAAGAATGTTTCAAGCTGACATGTTATACGAAAAAATCTTAGAAATGCATGCATTGTTTGAAAGCCCACCCACGTTTTGACCAAAACTACTCAAGCAGCATCATTTCGTGAAACAGACTGTAGTGGACGATTTTTGGTAAAACAATACTTTCAGCATATCTTAATCTCTATCTATAGTATTGAGCACTCTCTAGTTAGAGGAAGCCCAAAAAAATAAGCGTTCATATATGTTTATCATGCTATATTAATATTATGGCATGTGAGATGTTAAAAAAATCAAAATATAAACAGATCACTTAAACCCTCTCTCTCCCTCTTCCCACCTTTCTGTCCCTCTGCGTTACCTGGATCAAACCGTTGAAAACCATCAGGCATGATGCTATGATCAATTCTGGGCAACATCAGAAATCCCACAATCATTGTTTTTAGAATACGAAATATGGCAGAAAAGACACCCATCGGAAGTCCCACGAAAAACCAGAAATAAGAAAACACCAAATAGACATTCCTGCGGAGAGGAAGAAAAATATACGATATTTCCAAGGTAAATCAGAGTGTGTCTCATATTTCTAAAGTAAAGTCCTTGAAATCCTACAAATATTTTAACTAAAAATGATGGCTTCGTGGTATTGGAATCTGACTCGACCAGTGTACCGTCTAGCCCCTCAGAAAGCGCAATGAAGGCGTACCTGTTGTTTATGGAAATGACGTTTCTAGAGAAGTTAAGATCCCGGAATATTGTCACAGAAGCTGCAATGGAGCACAGCCGAAAGAAAAGAGCCAAGCCAAAGAGTACGCTAAATAGAATGTCAAACAAAAACTGTTAAGACTTGCATTAAAATGGAAGCCAAGTTCGTATGCAGACAAACGCTTTGTTTAAAGTTTAAACTTCAATAGTTTTAAAAAACGCTGTACTGTCTGAATATCTGACACTATTTAGGCTCGCTATGTTTTTAAATGAAATTAACGCTTATTAGAAATATTTGATACGTGCGAAATATGGGTAAGTTTTATGCTACAGGACCCACATTGTTATGACTTATGAGCAGAACCGATACGGACTTGACTTCCTTTTGATTAGTTGATTCAGATGCAAAAACTGTATGAAAATAATATACAAAGTTTGGGTCAAAAGGTCTGAGTATTTCTGTCCATAAAATGTACAAGTAAAATGCCAGCAATATTTAACAAAATATTTACGAAGGAAATGTGATTTATGTGAACGTGATTTTATAAATAGACTACAATGCAAGGTGTACCCTTATAAGCATATGAAGGCAAAGTGTGCTCTTATATGATGGGCTTGGCGCCCTATCTAAAAAACCGACAGGTAATAGAGTGCACGCAATATGGGAAAGGTGGTCAATGGCAATATGGGAAAGGTGGTCAATGGCAATTTGGGTCAATGGCCAGCAGCAATTCGAAAACTAACAAAGACCGAATACCCAAACCACAAACGGTCAGTTTATGCGTGACATAGCAGAAGACAGAGCTCGTTTACAGCTGAAATAGGTAATTTGTCTCCACCCTTTTCTGAGCATAAATATTTGGAATTTTAATGGAATGTATTTATAAATATCGTTTTGTTTGACAGAAATAAAGCGGCTAGGAGAACCACTACTCCTAGCCAAAATCACCCCAAAACGGGTTAAAATTTTATTGATGCTCAGAAAACTGAGCTGCGGAAGGGGTATGCAAAATTCATGGCTGGCAATATATATATATATATATAATATATATATATATATATAATATATATAATATATATATATAATATATATAATATATGCATGCGAAAATAAATCACATTACATAAATAGAGAGTAAGTATTTAAAGTATTTAACGTTGCAAAACAGGAGATACCTGAACACAATGTTTAATAACATTGCTAGAATGTTTAAATGAAAAAATCTTAAGGGTACATAAACACGGTTGATTCCACCTACCCGCCGCCCTTGATATAGCCGAGGATCCAATCCTGAACCCAGGAAAATTTCAAGGAATACAAAAGAAAACATGGGATACATATGAAATCCAATTTAAAAGAAAGCCTGCAAAGAAAAAGAAGCGATATCAATGCAATATGACCATTAGGATGGCCCTCACTGTATAGAAAAAAATTTAACACAAAAATAGTTGATGAGTATAGTTGATGATCGTCTATCTATGGACAGGAGCAGAGTGTCGCGATATAATTAATTTCTCAATTAAACATGATGTATACACTGTTATAATGTTAAAGTGTTATAATAGCACCTCCATAACTGTAGATTTTATACCCCTTGCTTTGGTGGAAATAACAAATGCTACTGATCTAACATGTACCGATTTAGGGGTTGATCTAAACCATCAATTTGATGGTATAACATACTTATCATGCATAATCAACTAACACCTACCCCACAAAAAGTATCCAATTTGAAAACTATGATATCGAAGTCCTTTTCCCTGGAAAAATGGAGTAACGTAAGTGCATTGCTTGCTAGCGAGAGAGAGAGTGAATTCCCGTCGTCATTAAGATAACTGCAATGTTTACACGTAATGAAATTGTAAGTACACTTGCAACATTGATTAATTTTTTATTATCAAATATATCCCTTTACTGAGAATTCTCTTGGCTCACTTCCCTGCTCGGATAACAACAACTTAGAAATGCAATTAGCCTTTCTCAGGATGACGTTTCTGGGTACTTTCAATTTTCTCAAACGGGTTTAAAAAATTATTTTAAAAAACAACATGAAAATAATTTTTTTTAGAATCAACAGACCATTTGAAGAATAAATTCAGCCTAAAATTAAAGACAGTCGCCGTTACAAGGTCTTGAGCTGTTGCACTTACAGTTTTGTAAAAAAGTACCCCCAAAATGGCGGCATATTTGTCATCGTGAGAAAGACTAGTTGCTCAACTTACAACCATAAACTGAGACACGCTTATGTTCTTAGCGATGAACGATTTATCCCCTCTGAACATTCTCAGCATGTTATTCCTGAAATATAATACAAGGAAGATCAGGTATATAAAAACTAATCCAACACTACAGGGTGTCCTAAAAACCCTTAATTTTTTTCCGAATGCAAAATTCTTTTCGGTGTCCTATTGTAGAAAATACATGTTTTACAAACGTATAAAATGTATCTCGATGGATCTACGACGATTCAAATAAAACAATATTTTAAAAAAGAACTGCATTTTTGGATATACCACCTTTGGTTTAATTTGTTTTATCTAACATGAAGATTTGCACAAGTTTATAGAAATCATGCAGTATAGTAATTACTGACTTCTATATACTGATTCTTGGATTCAGCTCATAGCATTAGCCTATTGGTCTTGCTTAGTATGGCATTAGCTTACTGCATGCATGGTCTTGCTTTTTGAGGGGAACCCTGAATATCAAAACTATGGATTACGCTTCTTTTTCTTCATACTTATGATTTTCCATGAAAAGAATGAGGGAAAGCGCACAGATCACAGTCGTGAGGATTGCACTAGCCAATGATGAACCTAGTAAAAAATGTTCAAAACAGTTTCTAGTATTCTCATATCGTACAACTCGATATCTGTAGTGACTGTATATAGCTCGAGGAACACTAACCAATAATCCCACGTGACAAATCCAAAATTGCTTCGTCTAAAGCATCCGAAGGTTTTGTTTTCTCAATTTCTCTCAATAGCACACTTGACAAATAGATGCAAGAACGCAAAGCTTAAAGAGAAAAAGACAAGTATATGCTAGCGGGATGTACAGGGCGTCCTAATAAGAAGCATAAACTCTATATCTGTTATTCATTTAGAAATATAGTTCATTTAGAAAAATAGGATATTTTAAGAAATATAGCGACGCAATATGTAGACACAGCGTTTGTTTACCTTGCCGAATGTAATCTACTTTTTAATCAGCACTTCTGAGGGATTTAGATCAAATATTTGAAAATGAATTATTAGCAATATTATCTCTATAGAGATATATATTATAGCTTTAAAATGTTTTTGCTCCGTAGATATCTCAATCACCAAAAAGAAGTTGCAAATATCCGGTTTCATTGGATTAAACTATATATATATATATATAATATATATATATATATATATAATATATATATATATATATATATATATATATATATATAACAATTATAAATTATAAATAAAGTCTATTTGGAATAGATTTATATATATATTATAATATATATTGCAGAAGTAACTGCATAACGACATGTAAGGACGAAACTCCGTAATGTCAATAACATCTTAAGATCACAGTCGTTCCCAACTTGGCCTTGTAGCTCAGACGGTAGAGCAACGTTCTAGAAATGCGAAGGTCGCGGGTTCGATTCCCACCGGGGTCAAGTAGAATTTTCTGTTTGCCCGGTTGGTTATACTTGCGTAGAAAGAACATATAAAAAACACATATTACACAACCCTACAAGTGAACACATGGCTCAATTAAGAGCAAAAGTACATATATATATATATATATATATATATATATATATATATTTTTTTTTAAGAAAATGCAAAACTTACATTATAAAGCAGAATGCCGCAGATCATCATCACAGAGAGAGTTTCAGTCGAAAACTTAAAATCTAAAAATGTTAAACGAAACAATAACCAAACATATATTACTATCTGAGTACTTATATGCATTCATGTATACATATGTTATTTCGTAATAATTCTTTTCCTGATGATGACTATAGTTTAGTCGAAACCCGAAAATTATGTTTTTCAAAATTTACTCTTACTATTGATCAAATATTTGTCGAATACATATGTATATACGTGCATAGTATTTCTTATTACAAATGGGTGTTATTCTAAGCGAGGTTCTAACGCCGTCTGTCGTCATGCCTATACCGGGACTTACGCCTAATTTTATTCTAATTTCTAAAAGCTCACCCACACCCAAACCCATTGAGTGGATAATCTTAATTACTTTATATAGTGATTCTTTTGCGTATTTCTACTCGTATAAGACCTTGATTTTCAATTTTTTACCCTAATTAAACCCTTCCAATAGTTAAGAAAGGACTAGCTCATTGATCAGTTATAACATAATTTTTATGTTACACTCAATTAGTGTGAATGTGCTCTTTGAAAACGGGTAATAGTGCTTCATCGTATAAATCATCCAATCATCAAACAAGGTTATATACCTTTTTCGGGATTGTAAACTTTCCTCAGAAAAAACTTTATTCTTGAATATTGACGAGGTCTAGAAAAACAGGAAAATTCCTAGGATAGAATCTTTCCCAGTCGGACGTCACAGAGTTAAAACAGATTTTAAAAATAAACACGCCTTCAAAAAAAATGAACGAAAGTAAGGTTTAATTTATTTGAGAAAGCGAGAGCAATTAAGCTCTAACAAGACAGTCTGAAGAAAACATCATGAAACAAAGTCAAAGTTGCGTTTAGTTGCCCTTCGCAGCATAAAATGATTCAGTCATGGCGTAGACAGAAATTGACAGGTTGCTATTTGCTAATTAATGAGAATTTGGTAGAGCTAAAGTTGCTGAAATTTACTACATCTGGAAAAGTGAAGCTGGGCACTCATGTGGTTGTGGTTTTTGTTTGAAGACCTAAACACCTGCGTTATTCAACTTTTCAAAGAAAATTTAAAATCGGCGATTTTCGCCCAATTTTTCTGCTTATCACGAATAACAGGAATTAGTTTGCAAAACCTGTTCAAATCTGTTCATGCAGAAACTCGTTTTAACCAATAACGTTAACATGCGCTATCACACTTGATACAATTTTTTTCGTCTATATAATTAGCCAACCATTTTCGTTTTGTGCGCACATAGCTACTTCTTAACTTCTTTTGACGCAATGGTATTACACATGATCATACTTTGGTTTGAAAATGTTCTTCACGTGTTCCCTCAACCAAGGTCTGAGCAATTTCACTTGTGGAGACGAACTTTCATCCTAAACGGACATTAATTATTCGTGTGAAAATACAGCTGTGAAAACTGAGGAGATCAATGAGTTTCAGTGTAAGCGAGCTTTGATAGAATACAGGCTGAGTGTCCGGGGGTGAGGTGAACCCCTTCAATTAGTATTTTACGAATATTTAAGGCTAGTCGTTCTCAAAATAGTCGCCAAATATCTAAAGCTAAATCTGAAGAAATCTCCAAATATCTAGAGGCTCATGCAGATTTGAAAAAATTGTCACTCAGCACGAACCAAGGGCTTCCTCGTGAACATCCCTCGACCAAGTTGACTACAGCCCCCCCCCCTCTCAATCCCAGCCCGTTCCCAACGCCTCTGAATGCAGCCCCAAAACGTGAGAGTTTCGCACCGTTTTAAACTCTGCCGGTATCGTGTGAACAGGGAATAATAAAGATTACGTCACAAAATACTTACATCGCGGGAAAATAGCTTTACTCCGAAGATTCCATATTCTTTAATTTCCCGATAAAATCGAATATGAACTTGCCCAGGAAACAGATTGCTTATCACTATTGGCAAAATCATCAATACGAATAATGCGATGTAGGTCGAAGAATTATTCTTTAAGAATTTAAAAATGAAATTATATATTAGTACCTTCATGTTCACTAACGGTAAAAATAAAGATCGGCAAATCTTTATGCACCGATATTTTTTCAAGCTCCGTAAGCGCGCGTTTATAACTAGACAAAAATTGCCAAATCAAACTTACCTGACATCTCTGAAACGTTTGTGTTAAAGTTACACAAAACTGTAATAAAAAAAAGTTAATTGGTTAATTATACACGGAGGAAAATGTTGTTTTCTGAATTCCGTGTTTTCAATAATTTTGTTACTGTTTGTTGATCCATAATGTGTGTCGGTTTAACCAGCATTTTCAAACAATCTATAAAGCCACCACCGGCCATGGGAAAAATGTTGGAGACGACGTAAAAGCCAAAGGTTTGTGGGCGCAAATGTAACTTTTGCCGTGAATTAAACGTACTTTCGCAAAAACATAGAGATTTTGTTTCGTAACGTGATAACGTTTGAAATAGGGGAGGTCTGAATCGTCTTTTTATGGGGGATAATTAGATACCCCCCCCGCACACAACTTAAAAAACTGGAGGAGTCGTGTCCTCCTACACCTTACTGCGAACATAATACTGTCGCATACATGTGCATACAAATTTAATTTCATTGCGAGTTTCCGCTTCACATTGTTTAAACAGCGCTGAACTAAAACTTTAAGGGCTGGTACACGCGTAAAGATCATCATGTTGATGGAAGTTGTTTAAAACAGGAGTGAACTATGTTGTGCTGCTCCATGTGCACAGCATTGTTAACAATAGTTTTTGAACCATCAGTAGCCTTGCCCAACTTGTTGGCAATCATGTCAACATGCAAATTGTTCATGGAGCCACAGCACAATATTGCTCACTTCTGATGCGACGAACTAATCAATTTTTGCCGTGTAGGTCTGTTTCCAGGTTAAAGTGCGCGTATCATGGTTGCGGATTTGAATATATCTGTATTTTAAAAAATTTCGCAATTCACTTTGTTATTGAAAAATTTTGTCTTGATGGCTTTTAGCCCTCTTAAAGTTACCGGACATGACGTCAAATCGGGAATTTCAAATCAGTTTTCTTTGTTTTAGTTGCACGGAAACCTCAATAATTGTAAGCACACTTACTTGACTATACAATATGGAAGACCCATCATTGCACCAAATTTTGTGATACGTCGTCAGGCAAGCAAAGTAGGGATAATAAATGACAGCATATTCAATTGCAATGCCGAAGAGAAGGAACGCTGGATGTAATTTACAAAAAACGGTACAATTACTTAAACGATACTTTGAGAATTGAAGAACTGTAAAATACTTCGTAAAAAATTAAAAATGGAGAATAAAAAGGATTTTAATTCTTTCTTTAGGCAGCATTGCTGCATCAAAAAAATTTCGCCTGATTTTCTTTTCAATTGTGAGAATTCGACGGTAGCAGATTGCCTTGATCCAGCGAAACGTTCTTTACAATACGCCTCCTGTTATTTTAGATGATAGTATGGATGTTTTACCTTTTTCCCAACCGTTTGAACCTGAAATTTCAAACTTTGTGACTAGCGTAATGATTGATTCAGTAGCAGCTCCAAACACAAACATGGTGGCAAGTCGGTCATGATCAATACCAAGGAAATCAACAGGGCTACAGATTGTAGATTTAATATCTTAATACAAAGTTTGATTTGATTATCTCTTATTTAATTTGATCATCCTTTACAAAAATATCTAGTTTCGACTTGAGATCTTCTTTCTTTAGTTGACATGCACCGAAGGACGTATGCGACGTTATATTATTTATGTAAATGTCCAAACATACAAGTTCTTCATTGTGATTGGCTAGATGTATAATGATTGGAAATAAGACGGTGTATGCGTTTTGGATGCTCGTTGAAATAATTAGATGATCACAGATTTATTTCGTTTATATTTATGGTATTTTCATGGCGAGAAATTGTGGACACGCATGCGTGTTAATCGTGTGGACTTTAAATTTTTTTGTAAACAAAATGGCGACGCGTTATTATAGAATTGTATTGGAGTTAGGAATAAAATTGTGTTTAACGTGAACCTTTAAGGGAAGCGTAAAATGTCGGACCTAAAATTGGTAGATCATGGTGACAACTTTTATCGACGGAAAATTTGTAATATAACGATATACAAATTTCATTCGGTATCACGACATTTAACTATGAACTAGGGGTGAAATAAATATATAGCCCAGTACGTAAATACCTCAAAGCGGCCTAAATAAATGCCATTTTCTAACCATTGTGATTGGCGAATACTAAGTGTCGCATCTCCCTTAGCTTGCCAGTACAGTGTGTTTCAATCGGTAAATCTTCCCAAATCTGTACGATTTTACGTAGTTCGGTATTTTGAACTAACTTTAGTGCAAAATTGGTATATTCCAGCCGTGAAATTTGACCCCCCGAGCAAAAGCGCACTGGAATGGCTAACAGAACAAACTAAATATCGGCCTTTCTTGCTCGAATATGCATCCATTTTGCTTGTTTTTAGTACAAGCTTTGTGACCAAGCCTTAGTCTCTAAGCAAACTTAATATTTCATAAACATTGCCGTCTATGGCTGGAATATTACATAATTATGTTGAAACCGGCAAAATTTTGAAATTAATTTCGCGCAATATTCATAACAACAAACGCAGTATATTTTAGCGTCTGTAGCAGTTAGGTTAATGTTTTTAAAGCATATAGAAACAAGCTCTTAAATGTCTGACGCAACTATTTCTTTGGCGAATTTTAAATGGAAATGTGCGGTCAAATATGTTGTTCTACGTCGCCAAACAAGCCATATATCAGGTGACATGTTATATACTGTATGGCTATTCGCAATAGCGTTTTGCTACAATGGCATAACGCATAATCCAAGCAGGAAAATTACACAGACTTTCTCAACGAGAGTCGAGATAATTCCCGATGAATCCGTCCGGACTATGCGCGCTGCGCGCATCGTTTAGCTTCCTTTGGAATTTTTTTGCTGATCTTTTTAAATACTTTGTGTATGACCCTTGAAAGTCAGACACTTAACTCCTCCCACTTATGTCCACATTTTCTCGCCATGCGTTAGGTTTATAGCAATGGAACTGCGGTCCGTATACTTAAACTAAAACTATTTAACAATCAGTCGCCGAAGGCGAAGTAAATATAGTGAATCACCGAGCCTGAGGCGACTAATTGTTTTAGTAAATTTTGAGGTGTTTACAAATAATAATCAACATAATTTCACAAAGATTTATAATGAATTCAAATTTCTTAGCTGAAATACAACGACAAAAAGCTATAGCCACCGGTCAGTGATTATCACTTCAGCGACAATGAATCTTGACCTATCAGAATGCAGGAAAATCAATACTAATAATTTTTATATGCATCCAACATTATAAATAGTCAGAAAACAAAAACACGCACGGAATAACAGTGTAAGTTTTCATCTCATACAACAAATGTTGTTTCCCTTAAATGTTGACATTCACGGAGATAACTCGTCCACTACTGCCAAATTGTATATATCGAATTTACGAAATTCCGAATTCGTTTCGAAGTTCGCAAATTCATTGCGAAGTTCAGGCTCAACATTCCAAATATGGAATGTATTCCGGAAGTTCCAAAGGAACTTCTGAATTTTACGATGAAAGGTCAGCTGAAATTAACTGTAGCGTAAGTTTCCTTCGTTAATGAGGCTATAAGTCCTTCGGTGCATGTTAACTTTTAGGATTAGTCGGATAATTAGCATATTTAGCGTATATATAGTGATAAATTTATTGGGTTTCCAGTGGCGAAAGTAGGCGAACTATTATTTGCTTTCGGTCATTCATAGTCGTTGAAATGGTAGAAAATTTAACTTCATACCATCTAACCTGTCTTGATGGTGACTCACTACAACAAAAACAGACCGTCCTTTCTCTCAAGAATTCTTATTCGACAGACAGGCCTGGTATCATCCTTACAAAAATAAACTTACATAACGAGTCCTGGTCGACCTCCCCAAAAATCTTTCTTGTAACTTTTTCTTCGTCGCAAAAACGCCAAAATTGTCAGAATCATTGCCTGAAACAGATTTTACGTTTTCTTATTTTCTGTATCGAAAAATATGAAAAACTGTTTTATTTTTGTCTAATACACGTGGTCGATGGTTTTTCAGTTATGGATGAGTTCGTTGCAAGGTGACTCATAACCTCGTGACTAACAGGATCTTAGTAGTTAAATTGAAGGGATTTCCCCAGAGAAATTATAATTTAAAAATGATTTCATATAAAATCATCAAGCGTTGTTTTGACACTTATACTTCATTACATCACTCCATAACAGATTATAAACGCAGTAGCCATATCAACACTTAGCAAGCCGATTTTTATACACTCGGAATAGTAAACATGGCAATTAAGCTCCTAATCTTAACTAAGCTCTTCCTATCATCCTATTTCGAAAGCCCTAAAAAGAAACCACAGGATGCTGATTAAGTTTCGTAACACAAGTGTGACATTTTAAACTTACAGCAGGTATCAATAAGAAATGAGGATAATATCTTGTATCAACATCACATGCAGCACTAGAAATAAGAAAACACATTGACACTTGAAACAATTACAGACATTTGTAGCCAAGCAATTATCATGTATACTCACGCAGTGGGAGATTCGTTGGATGATAAGTTTGTCTGGTTAGTCATTGCTGGTGAGATACGTAAGCTATAAGAGAAATCGGAATAAGGCCTGCTATCCATTGCAACAATATTGTAGCGAAGCTTAGCGTAATCCTTAATTTGTTTCAAAGTCATTAGTTCTATCTGTGAGTGCCTAGGAAAGAATGATATATTCGCTGCGGTACGGCCGAAGTGGAAAACAAGCTAAGCCAGGTTGTGACGTACAATAGACTACAACTTTTTATCTATGCAAGGAAATGCAATCAAATCACCACAGCTGAAAAGAACTTACTGAAATTAGTAGAAATGCAAAGTTTGGTTGCGAAATGTTGTAAAATACAGAAAATATAGCCTTGCGAAGTTCGCAAATTTGTATACTTTTCAGGACAAACGGAAATTGTTACCACATTTAGGTCAAAAATGGTAACAATTTCTTTTTGTCCTAAAAAGTATATACAAATTTGCAAACTTTGCAAGCATAAAGGTTCGACCTACGACATAATCACATAAAATGGTCATCATATACGTTATATCTGATGTCAAGCCTCACTAGTACACTACAATTCTACAAACAGGGAGCTTTAGCAGTGACTACGAGTACGACGACGAAAACTCGGCCAAAACTCGTAGTCGTTGAGTACGCGTATAGATATGATGAGGGTTCACACACAAATTTAACCACACGGTCCCTTTCTCTAGCAAATGAGAGGAGTTTATTTTCATGTTTGTTGTCAATATAAATGGTTCGGCTCCATTTTCAAATTTCGGGGGGTGATGCCTCTAGTCACGCTTTTTTAATCAGAAGTGAAACATCTGGGTGTAATCTGTATCGTAAGCAAACAACGCGCGAGATTCTCGCGGCGAGAATGACGAATCTCATACTCGTAGTCACTTCTAAAGCTCCTTGATAATACAGACATAACAGGTATTGGCGAATTTATGTAATTATATGTAATTATATAAATATATATTAGCCGCTATTCTGCTATTAGGAACAACGATGCTTCACAATAGTGAGTCTACACTGTCAATTTGTTTCCAAATATAGAAGCAATGGATAATGCTTTAGGATTAGTCAAATATGCTTTATATTTCTCTTTCATTTTCCTAATTGAGCATGTAAACTATATAGTAGAGTAGCCTGAATATAAGTTATATAGCGACAAGCCAGTCTACAATAAAGTAATACAATGTCGATATTTTGCGGACTTACGGACGATTGATTTTTCCTGGAAACAAAATTCTCTGGATGGAAACGCTTCTTGCTCGAAATAAAAGTTTACGCTTGACACGGGAATCGAGACGTATCGGGTTTCATAACTACATAAGCCTGATTCTCAAATTTCACGGCCTGACAGTCGGCAATTATCAGAGTCAGTGGCACATGAAATGAATTTAGGCATTTGAAATAAACGACAGAATTTTTAATTGCAAACATGTTTCGACTTA
The DNA here is from genome assembly GCF_004324835.1 of Dendronephthya gigantea. Taxonomy (NCBI): domain Eukaryota; kingdom Metazoa; phylum Cnidaria; class Anthozoa; order Malacalcyonacea; family Nephtheidae; genus Dendronephthya; species Dendronephthya gigantea. The sequence continues at coordinate 100,702 of NW_021163026.1, read as the reverse complement.
ACTATATATAAGCCATCTTCAGTGCGAATGAATTAGTTATTTACATTGTTAAATATATAAAGTAGAAATAAATCAAATAATGATACAGGCGAGGTGATACTCAATGAATAACATAATTGCGTTCGACGAAGGAGAACGCTTCCTAATCGTGACGTCACGGCTGGATGCTATGTCATTTCGAGATTTTTGGATGTAACATTTGCCTCGGTTTCGTGTTTTTGCGTATGCTCTGATTTCCGGGTTTTGTGCCGTGTCCTAATGTCACGTGCTTTCCGTATTTTGCGATAATACGCTGTTGTTTATAGGACCGGGCATTTGGCTTTCATATTCGCCTGTTTATTAAGAAGTTATGGGAATTGTACACTCGATTATTTTGATTTGAAGTGTCTGCAATATGACTGAGAATTCTCGTCAAAGCATCAGGAAGCTATCTTCCGTTGGTTTAACCATGCGAAATCCGGAATTTTATTTGCTCATAAAGTAAACAAACCGCACCACCGAACGCACTTGCTAATCTTTGATTACTTCTAGTTATTTACTACAATGATTGACAACATAACAGGATACAAGATATGCATAATAAGTAGAACAGCACGACAGACACAGACCAAATGGGTAACACGGGTAACGGATAACCGGGTAATCGAATAGCCGGATAACCGGTAACTCTAGTAACTGATCATTGATAAATATCCATGTTCGATATCGAAATGAAGATCATTTCTAGTCTTAACGGTAAATTAGATTAAGAATAACAGTAACTTCAATTTCTATAACTAGGATATCTATTTACATTTTTGAATCTAGATGTCTTCAGTGTTTGTAGAAGTCTTCACCGCATTTAACAAAACGTTAGATTTAATAACAAAACTTTTGAATTTCCAATGATTATTGATATCATGTTTTTAAAGTAGTATCTGACTGTTTGATCGCGTAGAAAAACGTTCTCGCAGATGCTTTAGGTGAAACAACTGAATGAAGGGTCGAATGTCCGAACTGATGGGACTTAATTTGCGGGCTTCAAAAGTTTGATCCTTATTCTTAGCACATGAGTTGCACAATGAAAATATTCATTTCTCAGCTGGCTTTTCGCTTGTCCTTGGTATGTATACTCTGGGAACATTTTAGACACAATAACTATATCGTTGGGTGGCTCTGGGATATGATTGCAAACCAGAGCAGCAAAAGCTGCAAAATAGAGCAGCGAGGGTAATCACCAAATCTCTAATTGATGCTAGTTCCAGCGACCTTTTTAACAAACTAGGTTGGGATATTCTTTTAATACGCCGGAAAAAACATAAGGGTGTATGATGTTCAAAACTCTAAATGATTAAACACCGACATATCTTCTTGAATTTATTCAAGTTCGCAGCACTAGATACACTTAAGAAATTCTGAAACACTTTATTATTTGTGCCAAAACGCGAACAAATTATGCAAAACGTAGTTTTAGTTATAGTGGTGCGTGTTGTGGAATGAGTTACCACTAAATGTACGAGCATTTTATGCTCCCTTAACCAGTTTAAAGAGAGATTAGACTCCCGCACGGCAATCTTGTAAATCGTTCAGTCTTGTGTAATTGTCCTATGTATACCTGTACTTTGTAACTTTTCTTTAAATGTCCAATAACCTTTTTATACTGTAGATTTTACCGTGGTTAAATAAAGTTTTTGATTGATTGATTGATTGATTGATTTTTGATTGATTGATTGATTTTTGATTGATTGATTGATCTTCATATTCTCGCAAGTTTTCACCACATCCAAAGCATTTCCTCGCATAGATCAAAAGTAGTCTATAATGCAAAAGGTCTATATCTGCATAAAGATTAAAGCCAAAGGCATTATTTGCATAAGGTTTAAAGGGTCTTAATTGCGAGTGCCAAAAATCATAATTATTTGCATAATTTCTATATTCATACAGACAAGGAAACAAAGCAATAAAAGTGAGAACTTCAAATCATTCTTCCTGGCAAAAGTATGAAGCCGAGATGGCGGAAATTGAAGAAGCTATAGAGTATAGTACCATCACAGTACGTGCTAGCGGTGCTACAGCCTTCAATCATCATGCAAGAATGACGGCGATCGACGGACCAACCACCAGCCTAACGCTTTCCCAAATCTTTGTAATTTGCCTGCCCAAAAATTGCCTCATCCCAACTTCGGGGCCTTTCTTTGTTGCTAAAAACCATCATCTTAACTGACCGACTAAAACCCTGATAAATTATATCGACCTGATTCGATCATGATCTCGACTTCTGAACTTGTCTTTGTGGCTTTCACAGAAAACGTGTCTTTGTGGCTTTGACAGATATTGTAAGGACTTCAATACACGCATGCATATCTGAATGAATTTCAGCCATATCAATGTCTCCATAATAATGATAATATCGTAGTATATAGAATTACGAGTACACGACATGCAGTTGAATTCTGTACACTTGATTAATGTTAATATTCGACGTTTCGACCTACGGCTACGACAAAATCACATAAAATAGACATCAAATACTTTATATCTCATGCCGCAAGCCTCGCTAGTAAACAACAATTCTACAAATAGGGAGCTTTAGCAGTGACGAGTACGACTACGAGTACCACTAGGTGTACGACTACGAGTACGAAAATTCGGCAAAAACTCGTAGTCGTTGGGCTTTCGAGTACGAAATTTATCAAAATACTCGTACTCAAAAGCTCGACGACTACGAATCTTGGCTGATGGGAGGATGGCGTAAGCAAACAACGATATGTAATTATGTAAATTTTATATATATCAGCTGCTATTCTGCTAATATTTGTCTGCTATTCTGCTAAACACTGTCAGTTTGTTTCCAAAATAATGAGAAGCAATGGTTAATGCTTTAGGATTAGTCAGATATTCTATATTTCTTTTTATTTTCCTAATTGTGCACGTAAACCATACAGTAGAGTAGAATATAAGTTATATAGCGACAAGCCAGTACACAATAAAATAATAACAATGTCGATATTATTGTCGACTTACGGACAATTGAATTTTCCTGGGAAAGAAAATTTCTGGATGGAAACGCTTCTTGCTTGAAATAACAGTTTATGCTTGACACGGGAATCGAGACGTATCAGGTTTCATAACTACATAAGCCTGTTTCTCAAATTTCACGGCCTCAAGTCGGCAATTGGAGCGATTTAGCATGAGGACGTGATCAAAGACGATGTGAAAATGGCGAATAAGTGGCGTTTGCGCCCAAATATGGACATGCCACGCCATTTACTCGCCATTTTCACGTCGTCTATGACGTTCACGTCTTGATGCTAAATCTCCCTATTATCAGCGTCAGTGGCACATGAAATGAACTTAAGCATTTGAAATTAATTTTTAATAGCAAACATGTTTCGACTTAACTATAAGCCATCTTCAGTGCGAATGAATTGGTTATTTACATTGTTAAATATATAAATAGAAATTAAATCTCCCCGGAGGGTCACCTGACGGGGAGATGTAGTTCTCCGAGGACCTTCGAAGATTGATAGGAGCAATACTGGTGCAGAACCGCGGCCAGCAGTGGTCTGGAACCCACGCTAATTTATCGGTATATAACGATTGGGGAACCAGTATTGTTCCTATCAGTCTTCGAAGGTCCTCGGAGAACTACATCTCCCCGTCAGGTGAGTACCCTCCGGGGAAATTTAATTCCTCCTTCGTACCTTCTTCGACTGATACTCACAATACTGGTGCAGATTTCAAAGCCTTACTGCAAGGCCTCTGATGCTAAACCGACAAACAAAGCAAAACAGAAAATGAACTTTTAATTTTCAACAACTATGTACTTAACACAGCATTTGCAAAGGTATTTTGAGTCTTTTTATGATGTTTGTTAAAAACATTTGCCGAAAACCAATCAAGCTGCACCTAGTATAATCTCCAACGGCACGCCCACGTTTGCGCTTCCGATATCGAGGTTGATCTCGTTGAATGTCCCGTGTAGTCTACAGATATTCCTGCTTTAGCAAGCAAGGATCGCAGCAAGGACAGTGTTTGGGATCCAATAGCTTTGTGAGGAACCTTGTACCGGTGCACTATATGTTTTTTAATACTACATTTCTTCATTAACCACAACATGACAACAAGGCTTGATATCGTCAAAACACCGTGCTTTTCACATTCGAAAATGCATGTGTGGATGAAAATGTTTTGTCATGCACGGTTCGTTTCCAAACGTAATACAACTAGCTAATAAAAAAAGAAAATCTAATACAACTATAACTAGCTAATAAAAAAGAAAGTCTAAAGAAACATGCAAACTTAACATTGTTTACTTATCTAGTATTAATCCTGCATTATCTGGGCCATAATTACCAACATCGATTTTGACGTCGCTATCTTTGACACACATTGTGTTCGCACGTTTTCGTTCAGCTGCAAGTTGTGGATTGCGAGCCAAGGTGAGTGCGATGAACCACTTGGCGCGGGCCTGGGGAGAGCGAGTCCACTTTGGTCCACATTTCCTTTCTAGGATATATACAACGATGAGGAAGTCAGATAAACATTCTTTGATATTGGAAAACTGAATTTAGCGCTAGTGGTTGGTGGTTATGACCACCACAAGTGTGGCAATGATTGCATGAGTCTATAATAGAGGTTTTCTATGTCATTCAAATAACCAATTGTTGTATCGTTAATTGGCATATAATCATGATGATAAGTTATATGGATATTAGTATTCGCATATACAATGATGATATATATATATATATATATATATATATATATTATATATATATATATATATATATATATTTTTAAATACTGATATAGGTATATATTCTCTGAGTACTTGACTGAGTGGGACCAATACCAATTAATGTGAACGATTCCGAGAATAGTTTAAAAACAGCTGAATTCCGAATGAATTAATAATAATTATATGGATAGCCCGTTTTGCTTCTGTTGATGATTAATAACTATTTACAAGCTACCGTTAACCGTGGTGTATAGGTTTTAACCTTTCTTCAGAACTTACGTGTTTCGTGATCATCGATCAGTGTTTGACAAACCACTCGAAGAACTGGGTTTCTGAAAGCTGCTTGGACGTGAAGATAACAGATGTACGCATTGTAACCTTTTAAAGAATTAAGATATAGATAGATACCTTTTTGTTAAACAAAAATCATAATTAGTTTCCTTATTTAAGGTGGCTTGCTACAGTTTTAAGAACATGGACAACTAATGATTTAGATTGAAATAATATTTGGCAGGAAATTTCTTGTTAAACAAAATGAAATTTTTAGATATATTAACCAACATTCTAACAGTCGAAAATTGTCTTTGAGTATCACGTCATTACCGTTGTATGGTACAATGGCGTTTCAATATGGCCGTCATTTTACCTATTCACGCATTTTACTCGAAAACAAGTTCGGTTACCCCACTTTTCATTTTATAAAAAGTTTTCTTACAAAAAAATGGGAAATTTGAGCAAGTTTAAAAAAATTCTATAAAGCCAAAAAATTTCTATGATGAAAAACCCCGTTTTTTAATTTCTATTAATTATGGCTCTATAGAATTTTTTTTAACTGGTTCAAATTTTCCATTTTTTTCTAAGAAAACTTTTCATAAAAAAAAAATTGGGGTAACCGAACTTGTTTTCGAGTAAAATGCGTTAATAGGTAAAATGTCGGCCATATTGAATCGCCATTGTTACCAAAACGATAATGACGTCATGCTTATGGGCAATTTCTGACTGTTAGAATGTTGGTTAATATATCTGGGAAATTTCTTTTCCTTACCAAGAAATCTTGTGCTAAAATTTTAAATCAAAACCACAAGTTTTCAATATTTTAAAAAATTGTAGGGAGCCACCTTAATCACAAAAGAATGTTTCAAGCTGACATGTTATACGAAAAAATCTTAGAAATGCATGCATTGTTTGAAAGCCCACCCACGTTTTGACCAAAACTACTCAAGCAGCATCATTTCGTGAAACAGACTGTAGTGGACGATTTTTGGTAAAACAATACTTTCAGCATATCTTAATCTCTATCTATAGTATTGAGCACTCTCTAGTTAGAGGAAGCCCAAAAAAATAAGCGTTCATATATGTTTATCATGCTATATTAATATGGCATGTGAGATGTTAAAAAAATCAAAATATAAACAGATCACTTAAACCCTCTCTCTCCCTCTTCCCACCTTTCTGTCCCTCTGCGTTACCTGGATCAAACCGTTGAAAACCATCAGGCATGATGCTATGATCAATTCTGGGCAACATCAGAAATCCCACAATCAAGAATACGAAATATGGCAGAAAAGACACCCATCGGAAGTCCCACGAAAAACCAGAAATAAGAAAACACCAAATAGACATTCCTGCGGAGAGGAAGAAAAATATACGATATTTCCAAGGTAAATCAGAGTGTGTCTCATATTTCTAAAGTAAAGTCCTTGAAATCCTACAAATATTTTAACTAAAAATGATGGCTTCGTGGTATTGGAATCTGACTCGACCAGTGTACCGTCTAGCCCCTCAGAAAGCGCAATGAAGGCGTACCTGTTGTTTATGGAAATGACGTTTCTAGAGAAGTTAAGATCCCGGAATATTGTCACAGAAGCTGCAATGGAGCACAGCCGAAAGAAAAGCCAAGCCAAAGAGTACGCTAAATAGAATGTCAAACAAAAACTGTTAAGACTTGCATTAAAATGGAAGCCAAGTTCGTATGCAGACAAACGCTTTGTTTAAAGTTTAAACTTCAATAGTTTTAAAAAACGCTGTACTGTCTGAATATCTGACACTATTTAGGCTCGCTATGTTTTTAAATGAAATTAACGCTTATTAGAAATATTTGATACGTGCGAAATATGGGTAAGTTTTATGCTACAGGACCCACATTGTTATGACTTATGAGCAGAACCGATACGGACTTGACTTCCTTTTGATTAGTTGATTCAGATGCAAAAACTGTATGAAAATAATATACAAAGTTTGGGTCAAAAGGTCTGAGTATTTCTGTCCATAAAATGTACAAGTAAAATGCCAGCAATATTTAACAAAATATTTACGAAGGAAATGTGATTTATGTGAACGTGATTTTATAAATAGACTACAATGCAAGGTGTACCCTTATAAGCATATGAAGGCAAAGTGTGCTCTTATATGATGGGCTTGGCGCCCTATCTAAAAAACCGACAGGTAATAGAGTGCACGCAATATGGGAAAGGTGGTCAATGGCAATATGGGAAAGGTGGTCAATGGCAATTTGGGTCAATGGCCAGCAGCAATTCGAAAACTAACAAAGACCGAATACCCAAACCACAAACGGTCAGTTTATGCGTGACATAGCAGAAGACAGAGCTCGTTTACAGCTGAAATAGGTAATTTGTCTCCACCCTTTTCTGAGCATAAATATTTGGAATTTTAATGGAATGTATTTATAAATATCGTTTTGTTTGACAGAAATAAAGCGGCTAGGAGAACCACTACTCCTAGCCAAAATCACCCCAAAACGGGTTAAAATTTTATTGATGCTCAGAAAACTGAGCTGCGGAAGGGGTATGCAAAATTCATGGCTGGCAATATATATATATATATATATATATATATATATATATATATATATATATATATATATATATATATATATATATATATATGCGAAAATAAATCACATTACATAAATAGAGAGTAAGTATTTAAAGTATTTAACGTTGCAAAACAGGAGATACCTGAACACAATGTTTAATAACATTGCTAGAATGTTTAAATGAAAAAATCTTAAGGGTACATAAACACGGTTGATTCCACCTACCCGCCGCCCTTGATATAGCCGAGGATCCAATCCTGAACCCAGGAAAATTTCAAGGAATACAAAAGAAAACATGGGATACATATGAAATCCAATTTAAAAGAAAGCCTGCAAAGAAAAAGAAGCGATATCAATGCAATATGACCATTAGGATGGCCCTCACTGTATAGAAAAAAATTTAACACAAAAATAGTTGATGAGTATAGTTGATGATCGTCTATCTATGGACAGGAGCAGAGTGTCGCGATATAATTAATTTCTCAATTAAACATGATGTATACACTGTTATAATGTTAAAGTGTTATAATAGCACCTCCATAACTGTAGATTTTATACCCCTTGCTTTGGTGGAAATAACAAATGCTACTGATCTAACATGTACCGATTTAGGGGTTGATCTAAACCATCAATTTGATGGTATAACATACTTATCATGCATAATCAACTAACACCTACCCCACAAAAAGTATCCAATTTGAAAACTATGATATCGAAGTCCTTTTCCCTGGAAAATGGAGTAACGTAAGTGCATTGCTTGCTAGCGAGAGAGAGAGTGAATTCCCGTCGTCATTAAGATAACTGCAATGTTTACACGTAATGAAATTGTAAGTACACTTGCAACATTGATTAATTTTTATTATCAAATATATCCCTTTACTGAGAATTCTCTTGGCTCACTTCCCTGCTCGGATAACAACAACTTAGAAATGCAATTAGCCTTTCTCAGGATGACGTTTCTGGGTACTTTCAATTTTCTCAAACGGGTTTAAAAAATTTTAAAAAACAACATGAAAATAATTTTTTTTAGAATCAACAGACCATTTGAAGAATAAATTCAGCCTAAAATTAAAGACAGTCGCCGTTACAAGGTCTTGAGCTGTTGCACTTACAGTTTTGTAAAAAAGTACCCCCAAAATGGCGGCATATTTGTCATCGTGAGAAAGACTAGTTGCTCAACTTACAACCATAAACTGAGACACGCTTATGTTCTTAGCGATGAACGATTTATCCCCTCTGAACATTCTCAGCATGTTATTCCTGAAATATAATACAAGGAAGATCAGGTATATAAAAACTAATCCAACACTACAGGGTGTCCTAAAAACCCTTAATTTTTTTCCGAATGCAAAATTCTTTTCGGTGTCCTATTGTAGAAAATACATGTTTTACAAACGTATAAAATGTATCTCGATGGATCTACGACGATTCAAATAAAACAATATTTTAAAAAAGAACTGCATTTTTGGATATACCACCTTTGGTTTAATTTGTTTTATCTAACATGAAGATTTGCACAAGTTTATAGAAATCATGCAGTATAGTAATTACTGACTTCTATATACTGATTCTTGGATTCAGCTCATAGCATTAGCCTATTGGTCTTGCTTAGTATGGCATTAGCTTACTGCATGCATGGTCTTGCTTTTTGAGGGGAACCCTGAATATCAAAAACTATGGATTACGCTTCTTTTTCTTCATACTTATGATTTTCCATGAAAAGAATGAGGGAAAGCGCACAGATCACAGTCGTGAGGATTGCACTAGCCAATGATGAACCTAGTAAAAAATGTTCAAAACAGTTTCTAGTATTCTCATATCGTACAACTCGATATCTGTAGTGACTGTATATAGCTCGAGGAACACTAACCAATAATCCCACGTGACAAATCCAAAATTGCTTCGTCTAAAGCATCCGAAGGTTTTGTTTTCTCAATTTCTCTCAATAGCACACTTGACAAATAGATGCAAAGAACGCAAAGCTTAAAGAGAAAAAGACAAGTATATGCTAGCGGGATGTACAGGGCGTCCTAATAAGAAGCATAAACTCTATATCTGTTATTCATTTAGAAATATAGTTCATTTAGAAAAATAGGATATTTTAAGAAATATAGCGACGCAATATGTAGACACAGCGTTTGTTTACCTTGCCGAATGTAATCTACTTTTAATCAGCACTTCTGAGGGATTTAGATCAAATATTTGAAAATTGAATTATTAGCAATATTATCTCTATAGAGATATATATTATAGCTTTAAAATGTTTTTGCTCCGTAGATATCTCAATCACCAAAAAGAAGTTGCAAATATCCCGGTTTCATTGGATTAAACAAACATATATATATATATAACAATTATAACAATTATAAATAAAAGTCTATTTGGAATAGATTTATATATATATATATATATTTGCAGAAGTAACTGCATAACGACATGTAAGGACGAAACTCCGTAATGTCAATAACATCTTAAGATCACAGTCGTTCCCAACTTGGCCTTGTAGCTCAGACGGTAGAGCAACGTTCTAGAAATGCGAAGGTCGCGGGTTCGATTCCCACCGGGGTCAAGTAGAATTTTCTGTTTGCCCGGTTGGTTATACTTGCGTAGAAAGAACATATAAAAACACACATATTACACAACCCTACAAGTGAACACATGGCTCAATTAAGAGCAAAAGTACATATATATATATATATATATATATATATATATATATATATATATATATTTTTTTTTTTAAGAAAATGCAAAACTTACATTATAAAGCAGAATGCCGCAGATCATCATCACAGAGAGAGTTTCAGTCGAAAACTTAAAATCTAAAAATGTTAAACGAAACAATAACCAAACATATATTACTATCTGAGTACTTATATGCATTCATGTATACATATGTTATTTCGTAATAATTCTTTTCCTGATGATGACTATAGTTTAGTCGAAACCTCGAAAATTATGTTTTTCAAAAATTTACTCTTACTATTGATCAAATATTTGTCGAATACATATGTATATACGTGCATAGTATTTCTTATTACAAATGGGTGTTATTCTAAGCGAGGTTCTAACGCCGTCTGTCGTCATGCCTATACCGGGACTTACGCCTAATTTTATTCTAATTTCTAAAAGCTCACCCACACCCAAACCCATTGAGTGGATAATCTTAATTACTTTATATAGTGATTCTTTTGCGTATTTCTACTCGTATAAGACCTTGATTTTCAATTTTTTACCCTAATTAAACCCTTCCAATAGTTAAGAAAGGACTAGCTCATTGATCAGTTATAACATAATTTTTATGTTACACTCAATTAGTGTGAATGTGCTCTTTGAAAACGGGTAATAGTGCTTCATCGTATAAATCATCCAATCATCAAACAAGGTTATATACCTTTTTCGGGATTGTAAACTTTCCTCAGAAAAAACTTTATTCTTGAATATTGACGAGGTCTAGAAAAACAGGAAAATTCCTAGGATAGAATCTTTCCCAGTCGGACGTCACAGAGTTAAAAACAGATTTTAAAAATAAACACGCCTTCAAAAAAATGAACGAAAGTAAGGTTTAATTTATTTGAGAAAGCGAGAGCAATTAAGCTCTAACAAGACAGTCTGAAAGAAAACATCATGAAACAAAGTCAAAGTTGCGTTTAGTTGCCCTTCGCAGCATAAACATGATTCAGTCATGGCGTAGACAGAAATTGACAGGCTGCTATTTGCTAATTAATGAGAATTTGGTAGAGCTAAAGTTGCTGAAATTTACTACATCTGGAAAAGTGAAGCTGGGCACTCATGTGGTTGTGGTTTTTGTTTGAAGACCTAAACACCTGCGTTATTCAACTTTTCAAAGAAAATTTAAAATCGGCGATTTTCGCCCAATTTTTCTGCTTATCACGAATAACAGGAATTAGTTTGCAAAACCTGTTCAAATCTGTTCATGCAGAAACTCGTTTTAACCAATAACGTTAACATGCGCTATCACACTTGATACAATTTTTTTCGTCTATATAATTAGCCAACCATTTTCGTTTTGTGCGCACATAGCTACTTCTTAACTTCTTTTGACGCAATGGTATTACACATGATCATACTTTGGTTTGAAAATGTTCTTCACGTGTTCCCTCAACCAAGGTCTGAGCAATTTCACTTGTGGAGACGAACTTTCATCCTAAACGTACATTAATTATTCGTGTGAAAATACAGCTGTGAAAACTGAGGAGATCAATGAGTTTCAGTGTAAGCGAGCTTTGATAGAATACAGGCTGAGTGTCCGGGGGTGAGGTGAACCCCTTCAATTAGTATTTACGAATATTTAAGGCTAGTCGTTCTCAAAATAGTCGCCAAATATCTAAAGCTAAATCTAGAAGTAAATCTCCAAATATCTAGAGGCTCATGCAGAATTTGAAAAAATTGTCACTCAGCACGAACCAAGGGGCTTCCTCGTGAACATCCCTCGACCAATGTTGACTACAGCCCCCCCCCCTCTCAATCCCAGCCCGTTCCCAACGCCTCTGAATGCAGCCCCAAAACGTGAGAGTTTCGCACCGTTTTTAAACTCTGCCGGTATCGTGTGAACAGGGAATAATAAAGATTACGTCACAAAAATACTTACATCGCGGGAAAATAGCTTTACTCCGAAGATTCCATATTCTTTAATTTCCCGATAAAATACGAATATGAACTTGCCCAGGATAAACAGATTGCTTATCACTATTGGCAAACTCGTCAATACGATTACTGCGATGTCAGATGAAGAATTATTCTTTAAGAATTAAAAAAGACATTATATACATTCATGTTCATGCACTAACGGTAAAAATAAAGATAGGCAAGTCTTTATGCACCGATATTTTTACACGCCCCTCAAGCGTGCTGGTTTATCCCTAGACCGAAATTGCCAAATCAAACTTACCTGACATCTTTGAAACGTTTGTGTTAAAGTTACACAAAAACTGTAATAAAAAAAGTTAATTGGTTAATTACACACGGAGGAAAATGTTGTTTTCCGAGTTCCATGTTTTCAATAATTTTGTTACTGTTTGTTGATCTATAATGTGTGTCGGTTTATAACCAGCATTTTCAAAACAATCTATAAAAGCCACCACCGGCCATGGGAAAAATGTTGGAGACGACGTAAAAGCCAAAGGTTTGTGGGGCGCAAATGTAACTTTTGCCGTGAATTAAACGTACTTTCGCAAAAACATAGAGATTTTGTTTCGTAACGTGATAACGTTTGAAATAGGGGAGGTCTGAATCGTCTTTTTATGGGGGATAATTAGATACCCCCCCCCCCGCACACAACTTAAAAAACTGGAGGAGTCGTGTCCTCCTACACCTTACTGCGAACATAATACTGTCGCATACATGTCCATACAAATTTAATTTCATTGCGAGTTTCCGCTTCACATTGTTTAAACAGCGCTGAACTAAAACTTTAAGGGCTGGTACACGCGTAAAGATCATCATGTTGATGGAAGTTGTTTAAAACAGGAGTGAACTATGTTGTGCTGCACCATGTGCACAGCATTGTTAACAATAGTTTTTGAACCATCAGTAGCCTACTGTTGCAACTTGTTGGCAATCATGTCAACATGCAAATTGTTCATTCAGCCACAGCACAATATTTTTCACTTCTGATGCGATAAACTAATCAATTTTTTTCCGTTTAGGTCTGTTTCCAGGTTAAAGTGCGCGTATCATGGTTGCGGACTTTGAACATATCTGTATTTTAAAAAATTTCGCAATACACTTTGTTATTGAAAAATTTTGTTTTGATGGTTTTTAGCCCTTAAAGTTACCGGACATGACGTCAAAGCGGGACGTCATTGCAAATCACTTTTCTTTCGTTTAAGTTGCACGGAAACCTCAATAACTGTGAGCACACTTACTTGACTATACAATATGGAAGACCCATCATTGCACCAATTATTTTGTGATACGTCGTCAGGCAAGCAAAGTAGGGATAATAAATGACAGCATATTCAAGTGCAATGCCGAAGAGAAGGAACGCTGGATGTAATTTACAAAGAAAAACGGGTACAATTACTTAAACGATACTTTGAGAATTGAAGAACTGTAAAATACTTCGTAAAAAAATTCAAAAATGGGAGAATAGAAAGGATTTTAATTCTTTCTTAGGCAGCATTGCTCCATCAAAAAAAATTTCGCCCGATTTTCTTTTCAATTGTGAGAATTCGACTGTAGCAGATTGCCTTGATCCAGCAAACGTTCTTTACAGTACGCCTCCTGTTATTTTAGATGATAGTATGGATGATTTTTACCTTTTTCCCAACCGTTTGAACCTGAAATTCCAAACTTTGTGACTAGCGTAATGATTGATTCAGTAGCAGCTCCAAACACAAACATGGTGGCAAGTCGGTCATGATCAATACCAAGGAAATCAACAGGGCTACAGATTGTAGATTTAATATCTTAATACAAAGTTTGATTTGATCATCTCTTATTTAATTTGATCATCCTTTACAAAAAATATCTAGTTTCGACTTGAGATCTTCTTTCTTTAGTTGACATGCACCGAAGGACGTATGCGACGTTATATTATTTATGTAAATGTCCAAACATACAAGTTCTTCATTGTGATTGGCTAGATGTATAATGATTGGAAATAAGACGGTGTATGCGTTTTGGATGCTCGTTGAAAATAATTAGATGATCACAGATTTATTTCGTTTATATTTATGGTATTTTTCGTTAGGTTTATAGCAATGGAACTGCGGACAACACACTCCGTATACTTAAACTAAAACTATTTAACAATCAGTCGCCGAAGGCGAAGTGAATATAGTGAATCACCGAGCCTGAGGCGACTAATTGTTTTCGTATAAATTTTGAGGTGTTTACAAATAATAATCAACATAATTTCATAAAGATTTATAATGAATTCAAATTTCTTAGCTGAAATACAACAACAAAAAGCTATAGCCACCGGCCAGTGATTATCACTTCAGCGACAGTGGATCTTGACCAATCAGAATGCAGGAAAATCAATACTAATAATTTTTATATGCATCAAACATTATAAATAGTCAGAAAACAAAAACACGCACGAAATAACGGTGTAAGTTTTCATCTCATACGACAAATAAAAATTCATAGTCCTTTGGGACGAGTTTTCGCACAACATAATTAATCTAGAGATATAAAGCAGTCTTTTACAAACAAACATTTATTCAATTGAATTTACGAAGCTTAAGTTTAAGGGAAAGTTAGATGAAAAAACTATTTCAAAAGTGTTCCAAACGTTAAAAGCGAACGAGTTTACCTCGAGAACCTACAGTTTGAATAGGTATATAGAATATTATTGCGCCCAACGAAATTTCATTTTGAAACATGACATCTATTTGTTCTTTTGTCAACAATTTCTACTGCAATCTTGAGGTAAAACCGTTCGCTTTTAACGTTTAGAACACTTTTGAACCAGTTTCTTCATCTAACTTTCCCTTAAATGTTGACAGTTACGGAGATAACTCGTCCACTACTGCCAAATTGTATAAATCGAATTTACGAAATTCCGAATTCGTTTCGAAGTTCATTCAACTTCGCAAATTCATTGCGAAGTTCAGGCTCAACATTCCAAATATGGAATGTATTCCGGAAGTTCTGAAGGAACCTTTGAATTTTACGATGAATGGTCAGCTGAAATTAACTGTAGCGTAAGTTTCCTTCGTTAATGAGGCTATAAGTCCTTCGGTGCATGTCAACTTTTAGGATTGGTCGGATAATTAGCATATTTAGCGTATATATAGTGATAAATTTATTGGGTTTCCAGTGGCGAAAGTAGGCGAATTATTATTTGCTTTCGGTCATTCATAGTCGTTGAAATGGTAGAAAATTTAACTTCATACCATCTAACCTGTCTTGATGGTGACTCACTACAACAAAAACAGACCGTCCTTTCTCTCAAAAGTTCTTATTCGAGAGACAGGCCTGGTACCATCCTTACAAAAATGAACTTACATAACGAGTCCTGGTCGACCTCCCCAAAAATCTTTCTTGTAACTTTTTCTTCGTCGCAAAAACGCCAAAATTGTCAGAATCATTGCCTGAAACAGATTTTACCTTTTCTTATTTTCTGTATCGAAAAATATGAAAAACTGTTTTATTTTTGTCTAATACACGTGGTCGATGGTTTTTCAGTTATGGATGAGTTCGTTGCAAGGTGACTCATAACCTCGTGACTAACAGGATCTTAGTAATTAAATTGAAGGGATTTCCCCAGAGAAATTATAATTTAAAAATGATTTCATATAAAATCATCAAGCGTTGTTTTGACACTTATACTTCATTACATCACTCCATAACAGATTATAAACGCAGTAGCCATATCAACACTTAGCAAGCCGATTTTTATACACTCGGAATAGTAAACATGGCAATTAAGCTCCTAATCTTAACTAAGCTCTTCCTATCATCCTATTTCGAAAGCCCTAAAAAGAAACCACAGGATGCTGATTAAGTTTCGTAACACAAGTGTGACATTTTAAACTTACAGCAGGTATCAATAAGAAATGAGGATAATATCTTGTATCAACATCACATGCAGCACTAGAAATAAGAAAACACATTGACACTTGAAACAATTACAGACATTTGTAGCCAAGCAATTATCATGTATACTCACGAATTGGGAGATTCGTTGGAAGGTAAACTTGTCGGGTTAGTCATTGCTGCTAAGATACGTAAGCTATAGGAGAAATCGGAATAAGGCCTGCTATCCATTGCAACCATATTGACTTATTGTAGCGAAACTAAGCTTCCTGTGTTTCAAAGTCATTAGTTCTATCTGTGAGTGCCCAGGAAAGAATGATATATTCGCTGCGGTACGGGCTGAAGTGGAAAACAAGCTAAGCCAGGTTGTGACGTACAATAGACTACAACTTTTTATCTATGCAAGAAAATGCAATCAAATCACCACAGCTGAAAAGAACGTACTGAAATTAGTAGAAATGCAAAGTTTGGTTGCGAAACGTTGTAAAATACGGAAAATATAGCCTTGCGAAGTTCGCAAATTTGTATACTTTTTACCACATACGGAAATTGTTACAACATTTAGGCAAAAAATGGTAACAATTTCCGTTTGCGCTATAAAAAAGTATACAATTTTGCAACATTTCGCAACCAAACTTTGCGTTTCTACTAATCTCAGTACGCTCTTTTCAGCCGATTTTATTGCATTCCTTGCATAGATTAAAAAGTAGGTCTATTTGCATAAAGGCATTATTTGCATAATTTCTATATTCATGCAGACAAGGAAACGAAGCAATAAAAGTGAGAACTTCAATAATCATTCTTCCTGGCAATTGCAAAAGTATGAAGCCGAGATAGCGGAAATTGATAGCGGAAATTGAAGAAGCTATAGGGTATAGTACCATCATAGTACGTGTAGCGGTGTTACAGTCTTCAATCATCATGCATGAATGACGGTGATCGACCAACCGCCAGCCTAACGCTTTCCCAAATCTCTGTAATTTGCCTGCCCAAAAAATTGCCTCATCCCAACTTAGGGGGCCTTTCTTTGTTGCTAAAAACCATCTTAACTGGCCGACTAAAACCCTGATATATCGATCTGATTCGATCATGATCTCGACTTCTGAACTTGTCTTTGTGGCTTTGATAGAAATTGTAAGGAGATCAATATATACGCATGCATATCTGAATGAATTTCAGCCATATCAATGTCTGCATAATATCGTAGTTACTAAGTTGAATTCTGCAAACGTGATTCATGTTAATATTCGACCTACGAAATAATCACAAACAAATTGTCATCAAATACGTTACCGTAAACCTCCGACTATAAGCCCCCCCAAATATAAGCCCTCCCATCTATAAGCCCATCACATTATTAACAAACACGTCATTCCAAATATAAGCCCCCCCGAATATAAGCCCATTATACAGATCGAGATACAGCTACCTCCTCCGCAGGCCCTTTTCGGGCAAATATGGCGGGCGGTGATATTTTCCGCATTTTCCAAAATCGCCCGAAATGCCAAAATCGCCCGAAATGCTCCCTAGCGCCTGCGGAGGAGGTAGGAGATACAGGTATATATTAAATACTCTTGCACTAAAACAATTCCCTATAGCAGTAACTAAGCAAAAACATTCAAGCAGTGTGTATTTTAATGTTTTAATTTTACAAAACATGTTCGTCCTGGTGATGTTTCAAAGCGGCACGGACGAATCTTTTGTGCAGCTTAACATGTTAATATTTGTTTATCTGTAATTCTTGTTTATTTTCGTGTTTATACCTTAACAATAAATACGGTACTTGGTTTATATAAACCCGAAATGTTGTCCATGTATAAGCTCCCCCGTATATAAGCCCTCCCGTGTATAAGCCCATCAAAAAACGCTTACGAACTTATATAAGCCCAGGGCTTATAGTCGGAGGTTTACGGTATATCTGATGGCAAGCCTCACTATTACACTGCAATTATATAGCGACAAGGCAGTCTACAATAAAATAATAACAATGTCGATATTTTTGTCGATGAACAGGCAGAATGTATGTATAATACTTACGGACAATTGAATTTTCCTGGAAACAAATTCTCTGGATGGAAACGCTTCTTGCTTGAAATAACACTTTACGCTTGACACGAAAATCGAGACGTATCAGCATAAACCATAAGACTGATTCGCAAATTTCACGGTCTGACAGTCGGCAATTATCAGTGTCGAGTGGTGGGTAAAATGAGTTTCCTGTCTCTAAAGCGGTTTTCCACTAAACAAGACGCCTGTTCTGGCGTTAACTCCGGCGCACGTGCCAGTCTTTATTATAGAGCTTCTGAACATGATACATTCGCTTTGTCTTACACTTTGCCTTTGGCATTCGCGCTTATATATTATATCTTCAATCCTGTGCAAACTACGACGTGTCAACGCGCCCATACACGACCACAGTCACCACATGACCACATCATCTTGTTAAACGGCGAAATAGCAGCGATATTATTAAAATAGGACCAGAATCTACATGTATTAATATATTCTTACCCCAATTTAATCTAAACTTAATCCAAAAGCATGAAAAGAACGGTTTATTTGTTCCTCTTGGAGGAATTGCCGTATCATGCGAGCAAAATCGAATCGCGCATCGGAAAATTAGCCAAAGCTGTGCACCACAACTCTTGGGAGATAAGACTGGGACGTAGATAAATACGGTCACATACACGTTTAAAATACTACAATGTTTCGCGCCATTTCAGACTTGCGACGACGAAAAATAATAAAAAAAAAAAATAAAAAAAAAACAACAAAACAAAACCGAGGCGAATTTTCAACTCCGTCGCTGACGCCGGAGTAATTGGATTTATTTATGTCCCAGTCTTGTCTCCCAAGAGTTGTGGTGCACAGCTTTGGCTAATTTTCCGATGCGCGATTCGATTTCGCTCGCATGATACGGCAATTCCTCCAAGAGGAACAAATAAACCGTTCTTTTCATGCTTTTCGATTAAGTTTAGACTGAATTGGGGTAAGAATATATTTAATACGTGTAGATTCTGGTCCTATTTTAGTAATATCGCTGCTATTTCGCCGTTTAACAAGATGATGTGGTCGTGTATGGGCGCTTTGACTCGTCGTAGTTTGCACAGGATTGAAGATTTAATATAACTATATAAGCGCGAATTCCAAAGGCAAAGTGTAAGACAAAGCGAATGTATCATACCGTTTATTTACATTCTTGAACGATTTAACTTCTATACTTTTTAAAGTAGGATGTGCTTCTGAATTTCGCGATCGAACATTTAGGTTCGCAAGGCATCTAAATGCGAATATGAACTGTATTGTTTATGTTCAGAAGCTCTATATTGAAGACTGGCACGTACGCCGGAGTTAACGCCAGAACAGGCGTCTTGTTAGTGGAAAAAAGGCATAAAGGCCCACACAGACCGAAAGCGATTTGGCAACGCAGCGCGGCAATTTTTCAAAGTTTTTGATTTTCCAAAAGCAAATAAATTTTAAACTATCATAATATTCTTGTAGATTACTTAACGATGATACATTCTGACTGCTCTGGCGTCCATGGATTTCAAATTTTGCTTCCAGAAATTAATTGGTGTGCTTCTGAAAACTGAAAATTCGCGTCGCGTTGCCGCATCGCGTCCGGCCTGTGTCGACCTTAAAACAATAAAGTCGCTTCGCGCGAAAAATCTCTAGTAGAAAACCGGTATAATATGAATTCGGCTTTCAGCTGAATTCATATTCGGCTGATTATTGTAAACAATGCTCTTGTGACTGGCCACTAAAGCCATTCGGGATCCATCCGGAGTTTGGACTATTTCTCATCAGTAAAAATGACACGACAACTACATTACTACAACGAAATAGCACCGAGCCTCACATTAGCCTACCTTTTGTCTGGAACGTCAAGAATTCACTTAGGCCCGTTTCAGACGTCGCACTATTCATGTGCCGAACCTAATATGCCTTTGCCACTCGATTATATAATTCATATCTTCTTGCAGGTGGAAAAAACCTATATATTTGCATTTGAAATAATAACGCATGCACTTTTGCTAAAGATGCATAATTAAGATACATATTTTGAAATGTAACAAGGCAAATTCATGATGCTTATATCGCTTCACGCCGGGATGGATAAATGACTTGAAATGTTGCAGCTATACAGTTATTTCGGCCCATTTCCTAGAAATCTAAAAAGATGGGGGCTGGGGATTATCCGATTATAGCCTTTATAGGGACAGGCTTTTGACTTTCCAGATAAGGCCAAACTATGCTCACCAATATTCTTGTTTATAACATAAGTTTGAGGTTTGTGCTTCCGTTATTGTAGACTGTCATATAGGGCGAAAAACACATCAAACCAGACACAGTACTAAAATGCGGTGCCCGCAATGCTCGCCTAGAAATAAAACGTCCGCTCATTTCTAACGACATCACCAACTTACATTCTCCTGTCGGCCGCAGCCTGGTTGGTTGGTACATTAAGGTCAAAATTGTGCCGTTTTAAAATCTTCAGAAATAAAATATTTAGGCTAAAAATACTATCTAAAAATACTATCAAAATGAAGAGAAACGTGAGACGAATAAACTGGTGTAGAGCCGGAAACTAGAAAAGCAACGATACAGAAGTCAAGGATTAAGCGTACTGAATTTTTATTTTGTTTAATAATTTTGAGCGATTTGTCATAAAGTTCGCTTATTGAAACTATGCTTTAAAACCTTCGAAATAGAATATATTTGGCTCAAAGTACTATAAATAAATCGTAATGTAAGACCGATCCACTTATTTAAGGACGAAAATTAAAAGAGAAAACCAACGATATGAAAGATATCAAAGACCAAACTTACTATTACTAGTAAAGTATAGCATAGTAATTTTGAGCGATTTGTCAACAATTCAATTTCGTTTGTCTTTCAAACGTCATAAATCGCTGCGAATACTCTTGTTTAGTAATATATTTAAGACCAGTAAGTATAATTTCTTACGCTGAATCGAATGGTGGTATTTTTGTCCTTCTTGGGTGCATAAAAGCAGAAATACACGCAATTATCAGAGTTTGAGATTGAAATTGAAAAAAGAACGTTCCTTAAAAAAGGAATTTGGCAAAGCAAACGTACAACAAGATTAACAGTAATAATTAGGAAAAAATTCAAGTATTCCAAGCATGTGCAAGGAATTTTTACTAGGCGATTAAGGAAACGTATTGATGCGAACAAACAAACTCACAGGCAGAATTTAATGCGGTGCCAAACTTGGCGCGGGCACCGCAATCATTAACAGAACCAACCCGCATGCAAATTATGGTATGGAATGCAAATTGTTAAGGGTTAACGGTAATCCTAAATCTAATCCTAACCTGACCTCAAGGATTAAATTTGCCTTATATTTATGACTTACTGCATGAACATGGAATTATAAAACAACTTCACTATATTTTAGATAGATGATGTCATCGCCGTTTGTAATCGACGTATTTCCTATTGGATTCCTAATAGGCTAATTCATATTAGAGACGGGAAACTTGTCTTAGACCAGCCTCGTACCCAGGCGCTTTAACCGTAGAAAAAATGTTGCATTCAGTTATTGTATAGAGGTCGGCTGGAAAAAACACCGCCCCAAAGCACCCTTGCTTTTTCAGCTGACCTCTATATAATACCTGAATGCAACGTCATGAGGCTGGTCTTAGACGAGAAACTCATAGAAGACGGGAAACTCGTCTTATGTGAATCCGGTCACAGACGGGTTTCTCGTCCGAACTTTCCCGTCTAAGTTTCCCGTCTAAACAGACGGTTGGACTAGTCCTAAGAAAAGCCATAATGTAGATCTTCTTTCTTCAAGACTTTTAAACCATTCGTTCTCATATCAATCAAAAGCGAAAATCCTAGTAAAAACTGCAAGTTTGCAAACTAGTGCTAAGAAAAGCTATAACCATATTCTAACAAAACGAAATGATACAATACATGATCGCGTTAACT
Source organism: Dendronephthya gigantea (assembly GCF_004324835.1). NCBI lineage: Eukaryota > Metazoa > Cnidaria > Anthozoa > Malacalcyonacea > Nephtheidae > Dendronephthya > Dendronephthya gigantea. The sequence goes on along the minus strand of NW_021163026.1, from coordinate 78,680 downwards.
GCACCAGGACTGTATAATACCAACGAGAAGTATATTACATGTCATGATATACCATGTTTAATCGTCCGAATCAGATGCCATGCGACGGTTTACCACAGGGAAAAACTCCCTCAAGGCTGGGCGTGCTTTCCAGTCGGGGTCATCTCTAATCAGCTGATGAACAACCAGCGGGAGTGTTGGAAATAACTGGAAGAAATATTCACCTACAGAAGTAGCTACTTCCGTATCTTTCAGCACTGGGCGTGGTCTATCACCCCAATGCTGAAGAACATTTCGTATCAAGCGAAGACAATGGGTATAGTCGCTACCAATCAGCTGTGAAGGGTGTTTACCATGCAGTATAATGTTAAAATACCGAATCTTTTCACTTTGCGCGTTGGCTTGCGCATGAACGAAATTGTTCGAAACTTTAATAACTTCCCATAAAATCGCCCAAATTGTAGCTATTTTCTTAATTTTTCCTGATGCGCAAAACGTGCCACATGAATGTGTCACGAGGGTACAATAACGTAGAAACATTGCGAGCAAAAATCAACTCGAAAGCTTTACCAGGTACTGGAACACTATATTTGTTATTTTAACACTACATTTCTTCATTAACCGCAACAAGGCCTGATATCGTCAAAACACCCTTCTTTTCACATTCGAAAAGGAGTGCGATGAAAATTTTTTGTCATGCACGGTTCGTTTTCAAACGTAGTACAACTAGCTAATAAAAAACCTAAAGACACATGCAACTTAAACATTGTTTACTTATCTTGAATAAGCCCTGTATTATCTGGGCCATCATTACCAACATCGATTCTGACGTCGCTATCTGTGACACACATTGTCTTCGCACGTTTTCGTTCAGCTGCAAGTTGTGGATTGCGAGCCAAGGTAAGTGCGATGAACCACTTGGCGCGGGCCTGGGGAGAGCGAATCCACATTATTGGTCCACATTTCTTTTCTAGGATATATACAACGATGAGGAAGTCAGATAAACATGGTTTATTATTGGAAAACTGAATTTAGCGTTAGTGGTTTGTGGCTATGACCACCACAAGCATAGCAGTGTTTGGAGAGTCTAATACTCTGTATTATTATAATTATTATGGCACGCCGTCTTGTTACTAAATGGGGTGCGCTGATTGGTTTTTTGCCGTCTCTAACCCCAGTATTAAACCGTTGCCGTAGTAACGGTCCAACTCTCATATTTCTGAACAAAAACAAGCTTGCACTTTTATTTTTGACAAGAAAAATATCGACGGAGAATGGACGAAGAAGAGCATTATTTGGTAAATGTGAATATTATATTTATTCATCTTTAATTTTTGTTTATATCACTGTATCATTCTTATTTAACGAGTAAAAAACAAAGTTTTGGAAGCCACTTCAGTGCTTGCTTGGCGACTGGCTGGCGAAAGAGCCGGCAAGAATGCTGCAGCGCATTGTATAAATAAATAAACTAAATACTGTATGCCATATTATAAATCCCCTATTAACCGAATACGTTCGGTCCGTACTGGAAAAATATCAGACTTCGGTCTGATAATAGCGAGGTTCAGATTTGACTACCACTACCACTACCGCAACCTCTCGCTAATCTATTAAGCTCGTGATTGGTTAGTCTGATAGACCTATCGCATTTGATTGGTTTATATTCCCTCAAAGGTTGTGGTAGTCGTAGAGGTAGTCAAATCTGAACCTCGCCATTTTTCCAGTACCGACCTCAAATTCGGTTAATAAGTGGTATGTATTGTTAATCAGGCCTAGGTTATATGTCGCTTTTTGGTCGCGTCGCATGGAATTCAAATAATAGATAATGAGATGATAAACCTCATTTAGCTTCATTATCATCTAATTATATCTATTGCTTGAATTGCATTTGACGCGAACAAAATGCGACGTATAATCTAGGTTTTGGTATAATTAATGCATGGTAATAACTTTTATGGATATTAGTATTGCATATAATATAATGATCTATATACAGTACTGTCCAGAAATAACCTAACAAAAACCGCGGTAACCTATGTCAAACCTTGGTCTGATCGCGGTTGAACCGAGGTCAGACCGAGAGCGAACCGCGGTGAGACGGAGATTTAACCTCGGCCTAACTCGGTTTGACAGACATTTCTTATGTAAGATGTTTTCGATATGATTATTGTATTGTCGTTCTCAGCTGTTCATAACATTCCGTTCGGAAGCAAACGGCAACCGCGATCGTATTTTTTCCCTTGCGGTCCGCAACCGAACCGCAGTGTTAGGTTATTTCTGGAAAGTACTTTAGATAAAGTTTTAAATATATAGGTATATATTCTTTTGTGTACTTCACTGAGTAGGAACACTACACCAATGTAAGCGATTGCGAGAACAGTTCAAGCAAAAAGGGTTGAATTAATTTTTATATACACAGGTTTTGTTATGCAGATGGTTAACCACCATGTACAAGCTACCGTTAACAGTTGTATTACTTGTGTATAGGTTTTAGCCTTTTTTTCTTTGCTAATGCATGTTTTATGATATAGCAACGTTTTCTATATTTGTTTGATATCAATATTCAGTGCTTCAGTAAAGACTGATACGTGGTAGAACTTACTTGTTTCGTGATCATCGATCAGTATTTGACAAAACACTCGAAGAACTGGGTTCCTGAAAGCTGCTTGGACGTGAAGATAACAGATGTACGCATTGTAACCTTTTAAAGAATTAAAATACAGAGTTTTTCTTCCAAACATAAAGGATAAGGCCTTTTTGTTAAACAAAAAATCAAAAATAGTTTCCTCATGTAATCACAAAAGAATGTTTCACGCTAATATGTCATACGAAAAAATCTTAGAAATGCATGCATTGTTTGAACGCCCACCAACGTTTCGACAAAAACTAAATAAGCAGCTTCATTTCGTGAAACAGACTGTAGTGGACGATTTTTGGTAAAACAACACTTTCAGCATATCTTAATCTCTATCTATATAGCTAGTATTGAGCACTCTCTAGTTATAGGAAGCCCAAAAAAATAAGCGTTCACCATCAATGTTTATCATGCTATATTAATGTTATGGCATGTGAGATGTTAAAAAAATCCAAATATAAAAAAATAACTTAAACCCTCTCTCTCCCTCTTCCCATCTTTCTGTCCCTCTGCGTTACCTGGATCAAACCGTTGAAAACCATCAGGCATGATGCTATGATCAATTCTGGGCAACATCAGAAATCCCACAATCATTGTTTTTATGATACGAAATATGGCAGAAAAGACACCCATCGGAAGTCCCACGAAAAACCAAAAATACGAAAACACCAAATAGACATTCCTGCAGAAAGAATGAAAATATACGATATTTCCAGGGTAAAAATGACGGCGTCGTGGTATAGAAATCTGACTCAACCAGTGTAGGGTCTAACTCCTCAGAAAGCGCAATGAAGACATACCTGTTGTTTATGGAAATGACGTTTCTAGAGAAGTTACGATCCCGGAATATTGTCACAGAAGCTGCAATGCAGCACAACCGAAAGAAAAGAGCCAAGCCAAAGAGTATGCTAAATAGAATGTCAGACAAAAACTGTTAAGACTTAAGGCGACAATTTTTGCATTAAAGTGCATGGAATTCAAGTTCGTATGTAAACAAACGGTTTGTTTAGGGTTAAATTGTCAATAGTTTTAAAAAACGCTGTACTGTCTGAATATCTAACACTATTTAGGCTCGCTACGTTTTTAAATGAAATTAGCGCTTATTATCAAAAATATTCGATACGTGCGAAATATGGGTAAGTTTTATGCTACAGGCCCAAACATTGTTATGACTTATGAGCTGAACCGATGCGCAGAACCGGTACGGGCTTGACTTCCACTTTCAAATTTAACATTCACTATTTTCAATTTTGATTAGTTGATTCAGATGCAAAAAAATGTATGAAAATAAAAGTCAAAAGGTCTGAGCATTTCTGTTCATAAAATGTACAAGGGAAATGCCAGCAATATTTACAAAGAGGAAGTATTGAACTTGGCAAAATAAGCAATGCCTAAACACATTGTCTAATAACATTGCTAAGAATGTGTAATTGAAAAAATCTTAAGAGTAAATAAACACAATTGATTTGACCTACCCGCCGCCGCTGATATAGCCGAGGATCCAATCCTGAACCCAGGAAAATTTCAAGGAATATAAAAGAGCACATGGGATAAATATGAAAATCCAATTTAAAAGAAAGCCTGCAAAGAAAAAGAAGCGATATCAATACATTAAGATGGCCCTTACTGTAGAGAAAGATTTAACCCTAACATGTAGCGATTTAGGGGTTGATCTAAACCATCAATTCGATGGTATAATATACCTATCATGCATAATCAACTAACACTCACCCCACAAAAAGTATCCAATCTGAAAACTATGATATCGAAGTCCTTTTCCCTGAAAAAATGGAAAAACGGAATTTCATTGCTTGCATGCTAGCGAAAGAAAGTGGATCCCCCCCCGTCGTCATTAAATTCTAATTATTAATCTCAAAACTTGTCGTTTGAACTGCAATGTTTACACGTAAAGAAATAATAAATACGCTTCCAACATTGATTAATTTCTTTATTTTCAAATATAACCTTTTACTGAGAATTCTTTAGGCTCACTTCCCTGCTCGGATAAGCAATACTTTATTTTTTAAGCAACTTAGGAGTGCAATTAGCCTTTCTCACGATGACGTTTCGGGGTACTTTCAATTTTCTCAAACGGGTTTAAAAAGTTATAACATAAAAAGCAATTTTTTTTAGAATCAACAGACCATTTGAAGAATAAATTCAGCCAAAAATTAAAGATCTTAGCCGTTACGAGGTCTTGCGCTTACAGTTTTGAAAAAAAGTACCCCAAAAATGGCGGCAATATTTGTCATCGTGAGAAAGGCTAACTTCTCAACTTACAACCATAAACTGAGACACGCTTATGTTCTTAGCGATGAACGATTTATCCCCTCTGAACATCCTCAGCATGTTATTCCTGAAACAAATTATAAGGAATATCATAAAAAAACTAATCTAACACTACAGGGTGTCCCAAAAAACCCGTAATTATTTTCCGATTACAAGATTCTTTCCGGTGACCTATCGTAGAAAATACATGTTTTACAAACGTAAAAAATGTATATCTGGACAGATCTACGACGATTCAAGTAAAACAATATTTTCGCGAAATAATGTTGAAAAGAATTGCATTTTGAATATGCCACCATGGGTTTAATTTGTTTTATATCTGATGTGAAGATTTGCCCAAGTTTATATCACTCATGCAGTATAGAAATTATTGACTTCTATACACTCGTGGATTCAGCTTATAGCATTAGCTTATTGGTCTTGCTTAGTATGGCATTAGCTTATTGGTCTTGCTTTTTTGGGAGCACCCTGAATATCAAAAGCTATGGATTACGCTTCTTTTCTTCATACTTATGATTTTCCATGAAAAGAATGAGGGAGAGCGCACAGATCACAGTCGTAAGGATTGCACTAGCCAATAATGCACCTAGAAAAAAAATGTTCAAAACAGCTTTCTAGTATTCTCATATCTTACAACTCAATATTTATAGTGACTGTATAGAACTCTAGAACACCAACCAAAAATCCCACGCAACAAATCCAGATATTTTTCGCCCCAGGACCTCCAAGGTTTTGTTTTCTCAACTTTTCTCAATAGCCCACTTGGCAAATAGATGCAAAGAATGCAAAGCTTAAAGAGAAAAAAAGAAGTATGTGCTAGCGGGATGTACTGGGCGTCCCAATAAGAAGCATAAACTCTATCTGTTATACTTTGAGCATAAACTCTATCTGTTATACTTTGAGCATAAACTCTATCTGTTATTCATTTAGAAATATAGTGAAGTAGTGAACTAAAATGGTAATAAATATTCTGCGAGGACAGGGTATTCTAAGAGATATAGAGATGCAATATGTGGACACAGCGTATGTTTACATTGCCGACTGCAATCTACCTTTAATTAGCACTTCTGAGAGATTTGGATAAAATATTTGAAAATTGAATTAGTATAGCAATATTACTCTCTATATTAACTAGCCTATAAAATGTTTTTGCTCCGTAGATATCTAAACCACCAAAAAGGGTTGCAAATATCCCGATTTAATTGGATTAAACATTTTTACACATATAATTTTTACATATATATAAAATATAATGTAAAGAAATATAAAAAATACAAAGCTTACATTATAAAGCAGAATTCCACAGATCATCACCACAGAGAGAGTTTCAGTCGAAAACTTAAAATCTAAAAATGTCAAACGAAACTATAACTAAACATATATAGCTATCTGAGTACTTATATGCATGCATGTATACATATGTTATTTCGTAATCATTCTTTTGCTACATGCAGATGACTATAGTTTAGTCGAAACATCGAAAACTATATTTCAAAAATTTACTATTTACGGAGTTTCTATTGTAGTTTACTATTCATCGTTGATTTGTCGAGTATGTATATATGCATGCATGGTAATTTTTATTACAAATGAGTGTTATTCTAGCGAGGTTCTAACGCCGTCTGTCGTATGCCTAGCGGGACTTACGCCTAATTTTATTCTAATTTGTAAAAGCTCACTCACACTCAAACCCATTGAGTGGAGGATCTCAATTACTTCATAGTGATTCTTTTACGATATTTCTTCTCGCATAATTAAGACCTTCATTTTCAATGTTTTACCCTAAACCCTTCCAGTAGTTAAGAAGGGACTATCGCATTGATCAGTGCCACACTCAATTAACCTTTCCCACGATGACGAATATCCGCCATTTTGGGGGTACTTTCAATTTTCTTAAATGCGTTCAAAGAATAATAGCATGTAACAAATTTTTTTAAGAGTCCATAGACCATTTGAACAGTAAATTAAGCCTAAAACTAAAGACCACCGCCCAGACAAGGTCTTGCGCACACAATCTAAAAAAAAGTACCCCAAAAATGGCGGAACATTCGTCAGCGTTAGAAAAGCTAATTAGTGTGAATGTGCTCTTTGAATACGGGCAATAGTGTTTGATCGTATAAATCATCCAATTATCAAACAAGGTCATATACCTTTCTTGGGATTGTAAACTTTCCTCAGAAAAAACTGCATTCTTGAATGTTGACGAGGAGGTCTAGAAAAACAGGAAAATTATTAGATTAGAATCTTTACTAATCGGACGTCACACATGCAGTTAAAACCAGATTTTAAGAAAAAGAAAAACACGCCTTCAAGAAAGAAATGAAAAAAGGTAAGGCTTAATTTATTTGAGAGAGCGAGAGTAATTTACTGGTAATTCTTGGAAGCTCTAACAAAACAGTCTTAAAGAAAACATCACGGAACAAAGTCAAAGTTGCTTTTAGCAGCCCTTGGCCGCATAAACATGATTCAGTCATGGCGTAGACAGAAATTGACAGGTTGCTACTTGAGTAATGAATGAAAATTTGCTATAGAACAAAAGTTGCTGAAATTTACTGCATCTGGAAGAGTAGAGCTGGGCACTCTTGTGTTTGTGGTTTTTGTTTGAAGACCTAAACACCTGCGTTATTTAACTTTTCAATGAAAATTTTAAATCGGCAATTTTCGCTCAATTTATCTTCTCATCCCGAACAACAGAAATTAGTTTGCAAAACCTAGCTGTTAAAACCGGTTCAGAAGCTCTTTTTAACCAATAACATGCGCTATCACTGTATCACACTTGATGCAAGTTTTCTCTATGTCAAAATATAATTAGCCGACAACCATGTTCGTTTTGTGCGCACACAGCTACTTCTTAACTTCTTTTGGCGCAATGGTATTACACATGATCATACTTTGGTTTAAAAATGTTTTTCACGTGTTCCTTCAACCAAGGTCTGAGCAATTTCACTTGTGTAGACGAACTTTCATCCTAGACGAACATTAGTTATTCGTGTGAAAATACAGCTGTGGAAACTGAGCAGATCTCTCGCTCGATGAGTTTCAATGTGAGCGAGCTTTTATAGAATAATGGCTAAGTGTCCGGGGGTGTGAAACCCCCTCTAATAGTATTTACGAATATTTAAGGTTAGTCGTACTCAAAATAGGCTGTTTCCAATTATCTGAGGCTCATGCAGAATTTGAAAAAAATTCTCACTCGGCACCAACTATGGTGCTGCCTCGTAAATATCCCTCGACCAATGTTGAACAATTTTCTACACTAATTTGACTACAGTGCCCCTCTCAATCCCAGTCCGTTCGCAACGCCCCTGAACGCAGCCCCAAAACGTAATTTCGTACCGTTCTTTTACTCGTATCATGTAAACGAAGTATAATTGCATCACAAAAATACTTACATCGCGGGGAAATAACTTTACTCTGAAGATTCCATATTCTTTAATTTCCCGATAAAATACGAATATGAACTTGCCCAGGATAAACAGATTGCTTATCACTACTGGCAAATTGCCCAACACGACTATTGCGATGGTGGTTGAAGAATAATTCTATAAGAATTCAAAAATGAAATTATATATTCGTACCTTTACGTTCACTAACGGGAAAAATAAAGATCGGCAAATCTTTATGCACCGATATTTTTACATGCTAGCGCTCCTCAAAGGTTTAACATTAGACAAAAATTGTTAAATCAAACTTACGTTACATTTCTGAAACATTTGTGTGAAAGTTACACAAAAACTGTAGCAAAAACAAACAAAAGTTAATTGGTTAATTGCACACTGAGGTAATGTTGTTTTCTGAGTTTCGTGTTTTCAATAATTTTGTTACTGTTTGTTGATCTATAATGTGTGTCGGTTTATAACCAGCATTTCCAAAACCATCTATAAAAGCCACCACCGCCCAAGGGAAAAATGTTGGAGACGACGTAAAAGCCAAAGGTTTGTGGGGCGCAAATGTAACTTTTGTCGTGAATTAAACTTACTTAATCAAAAACAAAGAGATTTTGTTTCAATTAACGTGATAACGTTTTGAAATAGGGAAGGTCTAAATCGTCTTTTCATGGGGGATAATTAGAAATCCCCCCGCACGCAACTTTAAAAAACTGGAGGAGTCGCGTCTTCCCACACCTTATAGAGTTCATTCCCTTGCAATTGCTTAAAACAGGAGTGAACTATGTTGGACTGCAACACGGGCACATCATTGTTAACAATAGTTTATGTCAAGATGCAAATTGTTCATGGAGCACTGCACAATATTGTTCACTCCTGATGCGACAAACTATAATCAATTTTTGCCGTGCAGGTCTGTTTCCAGGTTAAAGTGCTTGTATCATGGTTACGGATTTTGAATATAAAGGTATTTTAAAAAACTTTTGTTATTGAAAAATTTTGTCTTGATGGCTTTTAGCCCTTTTAAGGTTACCGGACATGACTTCAAATCGGGAATTTCAAATCAGTTTTCTTTTGTTTAAGTTGCACGGAAACCTCAATAATTATGAGCACACTTACTTGACTATACAATATGGAAGACCCATCATTGCTCCAATTACTTTGTGATACGTCGTCAGGCAAGCAAAGTAGGGATAATAAATGACAGCGTATTCAATTGCAATGGCAAAGAAAAGGAACGCTGGATGTAATTTACAAAGAAAAACGGGTACAATTACTTAAATGATACTTTTGGAATTGAAGAACTGTTAGAAATACCTGTTAAAATACCTCATAAAAAAGAAAAATTAAAAATTGGGAGAATAAAAAGGTTTTTCATTTTTTCATTAGGCAGCATTTCTCCATCAAAAAAAATTTCGCCCGATTTTCCTTTCAATTGTGAGAATTCGACTGTAGCAAATTGCCTTGATCCAGCGAAACGTTCTTTACAGTACGACTCTGATGTTATTTTAGATGTTAGTATGGATGATTTTTACCTTTTTCCCAAGCGTTTGAACCTGAAATTCCAAACTTTATGACAAGCGTAATGATTGATTCCGTAGCAGCTCCAAACACAAACATGGTGGCAAGTCGGTCGTGATCAATACCAAAGAAATCTACTGGGCTGCAGATTGTAGATTTAATATCTTAATACAAAGTTTGATTGCGAAGGCGAGGTCATTACAAGCCTATATTCACTGAGCCGAAGGCGAAGTGAGTATAGGCTTGTAATCACGGAGCCTGAGCAGTCTTTTACTCATTTGAATTTACCAAGCTGCAATAATAGATAAACTTCTATAAAAATAAAAGATTTATAAACTGCCTTTAATATGACACCGCGAGCACGTAGAGCGCAGAGTAATCCGTGAAGTCGAAAGACATTTGATTAACGATCACTATATAGAAGATCCGAGGATCGAGAAAACCTTTTAAGCCACGCGAGGTTTCAGAGGACTTTGCGCTGGCCTCACACACAGCTGCATGGACTGTCTTTTTACTAAGTAGATATAACCTCAATAGATTTTGTTGGGAATTTTTTATCCCTAATTTTGAAAAATTATTATATATATAGATTAACCTATGCCAATTTTAAAAATCTTTTTATTACACTTTCTTGTGACTGAATTGTAAACAATATATTTCTTTTTCTATATAGAATCAAGCAATGGCGCTCTCTGGGATGTCATCGTAAATGAAGTCGTTGGGACGAGAGGTTTCGACAGCTTCCAGCAGACGTTCGTCCCTATTACCAAAATGCCGGAGAGCGAAATGCTGCATGCTTGTCGAAGAGTTTTAGGCAGAATTTTAGGGTCTAAATAATGTCAAATGAATATGCATTTGAATGTAATGTAACTACATAATGATCGATCACCGTAAAGGCGTTTTAAGATTAGAATATATTAAGCATTCAACTTGCGTTGAAAGAACTTATGCAAAACAGAACTGAAAACTTATTTTCGTTTATAAATATAGCACACTAAACGTTCAACCAATGCGAGCCCGGAATTTTACGGTAAGGAACGAATTTGGTTCCTTCGGAACCTCCATACATTCCATATTTGGAATGCTGCGCGTGAACTTCCCAGCGAACTTGCGAACTTCGAAACGAATTCGGAATTTCGCAAATTCTTTTTAACATACAACTTTGCAGTAGTGGACGAGTTAACTCTGTGAATGTCAAAGTTAGATGAAGAAACTAATTCAAAAGTGTTCCAAACGTTAAAAGCGAACGGGTTTACCTCGAGAACCTATAGTTGTATAAAGCGAATATTATTGCAAATATGATTGTATAAATCGAATTTACGAAATTCAGAAACGAAGTTCGTTGCGAATTTCAGGCCCAGCATTCCAAACATGGAATGTATTCCGAAGTTCCGAAGGAACTTAGGAATTTTACGATGAAAGGTCAGCTGAAATTAACTGTAGCGTAAGTTTCGTTCGTTAATGAGGCTATAGACCTTCGGTGCATGTTAACTTTTAGGATTAGTCGGATAATTAGCATATTTAGCATATATATAGTGATAAATTTATTGGGTTTCCACTGGTGAAAGTAGGGTATAATTATTATTTGCTTTCAGTCATTAATAGTCGTTGAAATGGTAGAAAATTTAATTTCATACTTTCTAACCTGTCCCGTTGGTAACTCACTACAACAAAAACAGTCCGTCCTTTCTCTCAAAAGTCCTTATTCAAGAGACAGTCGTGAACAAAAATGAACTTACATAACGAGTCCTGGTCGACCTCCCCAGAAATCTATTTTGACCCTTTTTCTTCGTCGCAAAAACGCCAATATCGTAAGAATTATCACCTGAAACAGATTTTACGTTTTCTTATTCTCTGTATGGAGCAATATGAAAAACTGTCTTATTTCTGTCTAATACATGCACGTGGTCGATGGTTTTTCAGCTACTGATGAGTTCGTTGCACGGTGACTCATTACCTCTTGACTAACAGGATCTTTAATAGTTAAATTGCAGGGATTTCCCCAGAGAAATTATAATTTAAAATCACATCATATAAAATAATCAAGCGTTGTTTTGACACTTATACATTATGTTACATTACTCTATAATCCGTTGTAAACGTAGTAACCACACGAACACTTAAAACCATGTTACACGGTGCAACTTTTCTTGCAACTTGCAGTGCAATTCTACTTTTGAGAGATGCAAATTAGTCAAAAGTATTTAAAATGTAAGTGTATAAGAAACGCCATGGATTGTAATAAAGACAAAAATTCGCTAGTTGCCAAATTTATATCTCTGAAAAGAAGAATTGCATTGCAAGTTGCAAGAAAAATTGCACGTGTAACAGGGCCTTTAGTGAGCCTATTCTTATACACTCTGGATAGCAAACATGGTCTTAATAAAGCTCTAACTTCCTATCATCCTATTTCGAAAGCCCTAACTGAAGAAACGACAGGATGCTGATTAAGTTTCATAACACAAGTGTGACATTTTAAACTTACAGCAGGTATCAATAAGAAATGAGGATAATATCTTGCATCGACATCACATGCAACACTAGAAATAAGAAAACACAATGACACTTCAAACAATTACAGACATTTATAGCTCAGCTATTATCAAGTATACTCACGCAGTGGGAGATTCGTTGGAAGATAAGTTTGTCTGGTTAGTCATTGCTGGTGAGATACGTAAGCTATAAGAGAAATCGGAATAAGGCCTTCTATCCATTGCAACAATATTGTAGCGAAGCTTAGCGTATTCCTTTGTTTCAAAGTCATTAGTTCTAACTGAGTGCCCAGGAAAGAATGATGTACGCGACGTGTTGCTACGGCACTGTTGAGGTGGGGAACAGCGCAAAGCCAGTTTGTGACCAACAATAGACTACTTTTTTATCTATATATGCAAAGAAAAGCAATCATGATCAAACCACGACAGCTGAAAAGAGCGTACTGAAATTAGTAGAAGTGCAGTATAAGTGCAAAGTTTGCGCTCCCGAGAACTTCGTAACCTGAACAGTGACCTCGCCAACGCTTACTTCGTAGACTAGAAACAAGGCTCTGTAGATAATAAGGTTTATCAGGATGTCATACCCAGAGGGTCTCAACCAGCTAGGTTTTATGGCTTACCTAAGCTAATTGGATTAGTAATTATACAGCGGAAATGAGCCTCTTTTCTACCGACGTTTTGTTGATGATATATACCATACCATACAATTTATTTAATCACGCTAGCCTCAACAACCCGATGGGGCTGATTTTCATGAGGGGCGTGAAAATTTACAAAGGAAATATACATAAAAAAAGATCACAACAATTTTAATTTGCCAGTCAGTTGATAGCAAGCCCGTTTCAACTTCTTTGTCCGAAAATTATTTTAAAGGAAATTATGGAGTCAGCAGTTTTTGCCTCTTGAGGATGATTATTCTAATGCAAAGCGCCATTATATCTAAAGCACCTCCTGCCGAATTCTTTTCTCGGCATTGGTAGTACTAAATCAGTATTCCTATTTCTAAGATTGTATGTATTACTTTTTTCATTGTTAAAACGAAATGATTCATTTAGATTGGGAGCGATGTGGCCATTCAGAATTTTATAAATAAAAATGGACTTAAGATTGTTTCTTCTTTCATCCAGAGATTTCCAATCTAGGTTCTCAAGTAATTCAAAAGACCGAGTATGACACGTTTTAATCCATGTCTCAAAATGCAAATGAAATTGGCACTAAACTATTTTTCGCTTATCTAGACTCTCGCCATAAGAATATTAGGTTTACTTTCGAAACAGAATTTCTAAAATTTCTTTCCTTGATATACTTATTAAGAAATCTTCCACTACGTTTTCGACCACCATTTATCACAAGAAAACATACACCGGCCTTTTGACTAACTATTTTAGCTTCACATCATTACGGTATAAATCGGGTCTCATTAAAACATTTATAGATTTGCTATAATGCATCTACAAAATTAATAACACCGAAGATGGCCTCAACAACGATCTTAAAAAACTTACAAACACACTTCAACGCAATTCGTTCCCGCAACATCTGGTTGAACGCATCATTAGTTCATACAATAACAGGAATAACTCACAAACAACAAACACCCTCAACACCAACACTGACCTAGTCAACAACAACCCAACGTTCATCACTTCAAACTCCCATACACATAGGACATTATACTCTCAAATTACTGAACAGAAACTCCTTTAAGCATTGCCAAACGATTTTGCAGTGATATCAACATAAAGCTAGTGTTCACTTCCCACAAAATCAAAAACATTTTTAGCTTAAGGACGAAACCCTAGTGATCTAAAATCCCTTGTGGTATATAAATTTACTTGCTGTTACACTGCTTTACCTGTTACATTGGTGAAACCACCCGTCATCTCGCCACAAGGATCAAAGAACACACCTCCACTGACAAAAACTCACACGTCTACAAACACCTATCCTTGACTGCAAATCTAAATACACACGCTCTTGGCACTTGCTTTACTATCTCAGACACTGATAACATCTCCTTCTCTCTCAAACTCAAGAAGGCTCTGTATGTAGGTAGCTTCACTGATAAAGAAATTCAATGTCAACGAGTTCCCAATAAATCTACAGGGGTAGACGCGGTGCGTAGAATGAAACGAACTCGACGTAGGAATTTTGATAATTTATTAATAGGATATAATATACAGGTTTGGGTCGAATAAGTCGATTGAGAATATTGCGTCGGTTCGAACTAAAATATGATAAGCAAACTATAGTAACCTATCACATGAAATTAATTGATAATTGACATATAAATGAGACATAGTTATTAAACTAAGAATTATCATGCAATAATAAAACTAAACCGATTTTAGCAACGCTTATCGAAACTCTTAGCGAAGGTTTTGGTGCGCGAGGGTGTATATTACATGCGTACATTAGACAAATGAGTTATACAGGGTGTATAAAAAAAAACGCAACCACTTAATAATATTCATGAATATCCTCTTTGTTCTACAACACAAAAGACGTTTGGCCCCTGGAATGCGAGAAGGCTTGTAAGTTGTAATCATATTCTAGCGGCACAATCGTCGGTAAACAAAGTCGGGTGCGTAAACCAACGAGCTGAATTGAAAGTATTTAACGAGTAAAATTTCATTTACAATTTATTTTACAAGGTCGACAGTTAGCATTCAAGTTACCATGCACGACACTAAAAACTCGTTGTTCGGTTGTTAGCTGCACCATTATTAGTTTAACTGATTTGACTATTAGCAGTTGAACTGTACGATTAGAAGCCATTTTAAAATCCCAGGGGCATAAAATCTATTGAGCTTATGAACAATATGAATTTTAGAATATTAAGTGGTTGCGTTTTTTTTTGAGACACCCTACCCTGTATACCGATTACAACAGATTCTTAATCATGCATGAAATAAAGCGCAAATTATTAGTCCTTTTGTCAGTGAAACATTTAGCGCAACAATTGCTAACTAAGACAACGTATTATCTATGTACTTATACTTTGGTTTGCAGACGCACCAACTTTACTATCATACGCGTAGATATAGCTTTGATCGAGGTAGAATAAAGATAGAAATTTTTGTCTCACAATGCGAATATAACTGTAGCACAAACCTTTGCATTCACAAGCGTCCACATTCGAGACTCAACGTAGAAAGAATAACCTAAGCTAGGTGGGCTGTTTTTGGGTGGGATGAACCGGATTTCAAAAACATAGAAATGCAGTGTGTTTTTGTGACGGACATAGCAGAGCTAGGCGAGGCAACCGCATTGCGCATTTGCTAACCAAATTTACGCATTTGATGTAAATCTTTGCGCTGAAACGGAAAATAACAACTTGTTTTTGCCAGAAGGTCTTTTACAAAATAGCAACTTGAACGACCTTCCATTTCGAAACCAACACTGTACATACGCAAACACAAGCCAGACATTAAAACACGTTCAGCATTTTAATAATATCTTCCAGTTATAATTTTTGCCTGTCGTTGTCTCAGTATGTTGTCAATCATTGTTGTAAACTAGTAGTAATCAAACATTGGTGATGTGCGTTCGGAATGTGTTGATTTCGGTTACCGATCATTAACAAAAATGTTAACATTACAACATCACAGCGTATGTGATTAAAAGGTTACCCGTAAAATAAGTAATTTAACATCAGCGATGGCTCATATGCTTAATTAATTAACAACAAAATGTCAAAATAGAGCGAGCACATAGTCTCCAGTTACTATGATGACACATCAGAACGAGGCAAATCTGATATCGCAAATCTCGATATGACACGGCTGGGAAGCGTTCTCCTTCTTCGAACGCAATAATTATCCGCCTTTAGGCTATATTTTCTGTATTTTACAACATTTCGCAACCAAACTTTGCGTTTCTTTTCTGCGCTCTTTTCAGCTGTGGTTTAAGCCGTGTTTCAGCCACAAAAGTATAAAGCCGAGATGGCGGTAATTGAAGAAGCTATGGAATATAGTAGTACCATCATAGTACGTGTAGCGGTGCTACAGCCTTCAATCATCCTGCATGAATGGACGGCGATCGACCAACCGCCAGCCTAACGCTTTCCCAAATCTCTGTAATTTGCCTGCCCAAAAAATCGCCTCATCCCAACTTTAGGGGCCTTTCTTTGTTGCTAAAAACCATCTTAAATGACCAACTGATGGCAAGCCTCACTAGTACACTACAATTCTACAAATATGGAGCTTTAGCAGTGACTACGAGTACGAGATTCGTCATTCTCCCGCGTTGTTTGCTTGCGCCATCAGCCAAAACTCGTAGTCGTTGGGCTTTCGAGTACGAAATTTATCAAAAAACTCGTACTCAAAAGCTCTCGGCGACTAGGAATTTTGGCTGATGGCGTAAGCAAACAACGCGCGAGGATGACGAATCTCGTACTCGTACTCACTGCTAATATGAAAAACCGCGTATTCACAGGTGAATACGTGCGAATATGAGTTCGAATATGGTCCATATTCACACGTATTCACAGATATTCACAGTGAATATCCTCGGAATATTGGGGGTATTCCGATGTGAATACCTGTGAATAAAACACACCGCGTATTCTGACCTAGAATACCTTCGAATACTCTGTGAATATTTTTCAAGACCTAGTATTCACACTTCGGCATAGAAAATGTGATTGTACGCATGAATACGGGATAATCAACGAGTTATATTGTGTAAATATTGCAGGAAATGCGTTTATATACCACGGAATAGGCAAAGGTTGTTTCAGTTCAATGCCGGTGTCAACTGTTATCCAGCATTTCTTCTCATCACGGTCACAAATTGAAATTGCACTTGATTTGTTTAGGCGACAGACAATAAAGACAATAAATGTTACCAAACGCAGGATGATTTTTATTTGATTAATTTTTTTGCTGCCGCAGGGATGTCGAGTATCGTATATCCTCAGTCGATGAGCGCTGAGTAGCCTCGTAAGTCGTAAAAAAGCTGTATAAAAAGAGAAATATCCATCAATTTCTTTATTTACCTGTGTAAAAGAAGTTATATATAAAAAAATACTTTTATTTTTGCTTGGATACGTAAATACATAGGTAGAAAGTTGATGATTCTGTATCGTCAAAAGCATCCGTAATATATACAGTTCAGTGTTGGGAAATCGTAGGAAATTTCCTTTGGGAAATTTCCTCTTCGACATGTTAGTGACAATTTTTGCGCCAAGGAATTGCGGCGAAATTGCGAATAAATGGCGAAATTCGGAGGTTGTATAACAATAACAAATAAATGTCTTTAAATGATTACCACTGTGAAGTTAGCCGCGGATTCGGCCTCAGATTCGGCCTCAGATTGGGCCTCAGATTGGGCCTCACATTCAACTGTGTTCAATCATTCAAAAGTAGAATTTGGTCATTTAATAATAACAGGTTTTTTAGCCATTTTTTCGTTTAAACTTTAAAATTACGAAGATGTATAGCTTATTTATGCATTGCTAGACTGTAATTAGAACAAAGCAGTCGATTTTATACAGATTTACAGAGTAAATTGATTATTATTTTTGGGCACTGTGTGAGAAGTGATTGACCCGCATAGATATGGCATACACTATAATGTTTTATTTCAATTCCTGTGTATACGTCTATATTTTACAGAAAAATACGGCCTTACAAATGGCGTGCATCGTTGGGCTGCACAGTCACAACATACTCGGGATTATTTGCTTCCTTTCTCAAATTAAAAATGTCCTTATGATATAAATACAAAAGACTCAACTAGTATATGATCCTCTCACCGACGCTATCAATGTTACAATTTGCCAAAGTCATTTGCTACAACAAGAATTAGCGTAGATGTGCATACAAATCAAACGTACTATTGCCATATGACAAACAATGGTCCAACGAGGTTAGGATTACAAGTTAAACTCGGCGCAACTTTCACACGCATATATAAGGCGCTATTATACGAATCAAGATCAGGTTACAATTGAGAAAAGTACTTAATATTTAGAGGTTGGTTTCTTATTAACTGTGCATACAAATGTTCTCAAATTTTAGCATTCAGTACATTACTGTACGATCTTTCTAATGACACCTACGTTTTTGCGGTAAAAAGAAAAAAACGAGCGTTTTTGCGATACATTCGGCTTCCATTTTTGACGTATTATTGCGTAATAATAAGAGCGCAGAAAAACTAAACTATTGTAATTCTGAAACATAAGTTGTAATATTAAATATACTTTCCAATGGGTAAATGAATGTCAAGACAGAATGAAGCGAAAAAATCCATGTAAGACATATATAAGACGGTATTATACGAATCAAGATCAGGTTACAATTGAGAAAAGTACTTGATATTTAGAGGAGGATTTCTTATTAACTGTGCATACAAATGTTCTCAAATTTTAGCATTCAGTACATTACTGTACGATCTTTCTAATGACACCTACGTTTTTGCGGTAAAAAGAAAAAAAACGAGCGTTTTTGCGATACATTCGGCTTCCATTTTTGACGTATTATTGCGTAATAATAAGAGCGCAGAAAAACTAAACTATTGTAATTCTGAAACATAAGTTGTAAAATGAAATATAATTTCCGATGGATAAATGAATTTCAAGACAGAATGAAGCGAAAAAATCCATGTAAGACATATATAAGGTGATATTATACCAATCAAGATCAGGTTACAATTGAGAAAAGTACTTAATATTTAGAGGATGATTTCTTATTAACTGTGCATACAAATGTTCTCAAATTTTAGCATTCAGTACATTACTGTACGATCTTTCTAATGACACCAACGTTTTTGCGGTAAAAAGAAAAAAAACGAGCGTTTTTGCGATACATTCGGCTTCCATTTTTGACGTATTATTGCGTAATAATAAGAGCGCAGAAAACTAAACTATTGTAATTCTGAAACATAAGTTGTAAAATGAAATATAATTTCCGATGGATAAATGAATTTCAAGACAGAATGAAGCGAAAAAATCCATGTAAGACATATATAAGGTGATATTATACGAATCAAGATTAGGTTACAATTGAGAAAAGTACTTGATATTTAGAGGATGATTTCTTATTAACTGTGCATACAAATGTTCTCAAATTTTAGCATTCAGTACATTACTGTACGATCTTTCTAATGACACCTACGTTTTTGCGGTAAAAAGAAAAAAACGAGCGTTTTTGCGATACATTCGGCTTCCATTTTTGACGTATTATTGCGTAATAATAAGAGCGCAGAAAAACTAAACTATTGTAATTCTGAAACATAAGTTGTAATATTAAATATACTTTCCAATGGGTAAATGAATGTCAAGATAGAATGAAGCGAAAAAATCCATGTAAGACATATATAAGGCGCTATTATACGAAAATCAAGATCAGGTTACAATTGAGAAAAGTACTTAATATTTAGAGGATGGTTTCTTATTAACTGTGCATACAAATGTTCTCAAATTTTAGCATTCAGTACATTACTGTACGATCTCCCTAATGACACCAACGTTTTTGCGGTAAAAAGAAAAAAAACGGGCGTTTTTGCGATACATTCCACTTCGATTTATGACGTATTATTGCGTAATAACCAGATGACAGAAAAACTCAATTATTGTAATTTTGAAACATAAGTTGTAAAATGAAATATAATATCTAATGGATAAATGAATGTCAAGACAGAATGAAGCAAAAAAATCTATGTAAGAGACATAAAAGGGGCTATTATACGAATCAAGATCAGGTTACCATTGAGAAAAGTACTTAATATTTAGAGGATGGTTTCTTATTAACTGTCCATACAAATGTTCTCAAATTTTAGTATTCAGTACATTACTGTATGATCTTTCTGATGACACATACGTTTTTGCGGTAAAAAGAAAAAAACTCGGTTTTTTTTCGATAACTTGGACCCAAGTTTTTGACGTATTATTGGGTAATAATCAGTTCACGGAAGAACTAAACTATAGTGATTCTGAAGAAAAAGAAAATGTACTCTTTAATATAAATATAATATAATATATATAATATATAATGTAATAGGTATATATTTATTCTTATACATAAATATATCGATTTATATTGATTCAATTATTCGGCGATCATAATAAAAATTCTTTCAATTGCGTTTTGTGAAATTGACATGGATATATTCTTGAAGTCATTTTACCCAGATCTGCAAGGATATCATTGATTACTGCATTCATTGCATTTTGTCTACCTGAAATATTAAGACACGAAGATACTGGGCAATTGGCATAAGCTGAAAATGATTTAAAACAAATTACAATATTTAATATTACATTACTTTTCTTACCGTGCTTTTTTGAATAACTCGTGTAGGTGACTAGATATGCTTTCCGCGGAAGAAAATTAGAACATAATAAGGTTTCTACCCAAATTAATCTAGAAAATATATGTATTGTATTTAGTTAGAGTTATATACGTATAAATGTATTGATGCCACTCTCCATTCTAACGACCTTTATGAGGATTCTAATTTTTTGCTTCATGCGCAGTAATGCGCCCGTAAACGCCCGTATGTTTAAAGCACTATGATCGTTTGTCACCATTTCCGCTACCGGCATTGGTGGATTACCAACAATCGGATGACGCACTGCCAGTGCGTAATACAATGATCTTTTTCCATTGTAGTCGCCAACAATTGTCCCTGTAGCATCTAAATAAGCCACATCATTTAATACTCGATCATGCCAAAGCATCACCTGGCCTTCAGTCCACATGCATACAATAAGAGGGTGAAGACTAATCATATGAATGAATCCATCGATCTTCGCAGGCGGTTTATTTCGCGAATTTTCTTCTTGAATGAACAGTTTTCGAATTGCATCCAATGATTCTACCATGTCCCTAGCGATATAGTCATTTTGACGACCTTCACTTGCAATTTTGCGCATTGTAGTAGGCTGTACCCCACATCCAGTTCTATTACCAGAAGCTTTTGCATTACTTGTTAGTTTTTCCTTCAGCTCCTGATAAACCTTTGATGGTTTACACGGTTTTTCCTGAAACATTTTAGCAAGTTTTTGTCTTTCTTCGTTTCGAATGAATCTAGACTGTCTTTCTCCTGTCGCGTGTTTCACTGCACCTTTGTAAGTAACCGAAATTTCTTTTACGTTGAATTGTGCTTGACTCATTTTAAGTGTGAAAGAACATTTACAATCGACAAACACACAATTACCCGAAGCCGTAAATACATCACAATTTCGTTTTCTTGAATCTCTTCTCTGAATAAAATGTCGTTTGAAGCGAAAAGTGCAATAGTCATTAGATTCGTTCAAATGACATGCCACTACCTCCGTCCAACACGGTTTAAGCGTACTCGGTTTTTCATCAGCTGGTTCAATTCGTTTCCATTCATCATCGGTAAGTCTGAACGTAGCTTCATTGGGTATTTCTGCGGTAAAATAAGTACCTGTAGTTAATTTGGGGCAGTCCGTTATAGTTCTCAAAGTCTCAACCGTGATTGGTAGGTTAAGCGGGTCTTTATTCTGGTAGGTTTCCGCTTTTTCTACTTGTTCTAAAATATCGTCACTGTCAGAAAAGTTTAAGTCATCATATTCTTCAAATGGGAAACTATTATCCTGAAATCCTTTATCATGAGACTCAGAAAACATCGGTAGATTTCGTGATCCACTTTCCTGGGATGTTTCCACTTTTTCATATCCAACTCCCTCAGCAAACTCAGAAAGCATCGACGGATTCAGTAAATCATTTTCCAGAGAAGTTGCCTCTACTTTATCTCCATCTAAAACAGCTTCGATAGTAATGTCCTCAAAATCCTCATCAGACTCAGAAAACATAGGTAGATTCTGTGAGTCTCTCTTCTGGGAGGACTCCACTTTTTCTTCCTGTCCTACAATGCAGTCACTGTCAGATAACTTCAGGTCATGATATTCTACACGAGGAAGGAAAATGTTATTATCCTCAAGTCCTTCATGAGACTCAGAAAACATAGCATTTGTCTGGGATTGTTCAGATGGTGAAATTCTCATCGTGTATGGTGCTACCGAATACTTAACAGTGTTTGGCAAGTCTTCCTTCCAAACAGTATTTACTTTAATGCCGTCTTGCTGCATACACACTTCGTCATTTTCAGGCAGATTATGTTGCACGGACGAAAAATCGAATTCTGACACCAACTCGGGTTTAGATGATTTTGTCGCTTCTATTAATTGTGAATTCTTTACTTTAACATTGCATTCTACTATTCTGGCACATTCAGGGCAAGCATATGAGGTACCGTCTTCACAATTGCTGAACTTTTCGCCACATTCTCTTTTCTTTAATTTTTCCAAGCCTACGCAACGTGCATGATAGTATTCTAAACAACCAGGATATTGAAAGTCGCATCTAAGATACCAACCATTATCTTCTTCTTGGCAATAACAGTAAACTTTGTTTTTGTTGCTGTTAGGAGTATACTTTTTCGGTGCACGCCTTCTTCTTATGGAGGTCTTAAACAATTGCCTTTTATTAGATGCGCCATCCTTGATGAGAATTTCCTCCCCTTGTTCTTCATTCATGCATTGGGAGATTGACTGGCTACAAACATTTTCTTGCTCGACCGGACTCGGCATTCGCTCGTTCAGTGAGGGCAACAGAGGGAACTCTTCCGAATAGTCGGACGTAATTGATGCGACGTCTTCTTCTTTAGGTTGTCGCCCTTCTTTTGATTTCGTGAAATCACGATGAAAATACGAGTCCGAAGTTATAGTGGACCCAATTCCCTTAATCGTTACAAATGAGAACTTTATGGTCGGGAAGGAAAAGAAAGTTTTTCCTTGCAATAATTTACTTTTTTCATTTCGCGCTTACCTTGTGCCTTTAAGGCTACTACATATATTTCTTTGCGTGTTGGACATATATTCAAATTAATTTTTTTTAGTCAATTCTAATGTAATTCAAATAGCTTACAAACAATTACATTGGCCAATTAGATATATAAAGCAGGACTACGTTTATTCGAAGATTATACGTTGCGACTCTTACTTAATATCTTACCTTATTAGACCAAATTACTGCGTTATCCTTTCGCATCTCCTCCTGGTTTTCTACTAAACATTCCTGTATGAATATATACTGTATTAGAGTAATGCCAATGGTCAATAATTATTTTATCCGGTATTACAATTTTGCATTACATTTTCGAAAGGATTTTGTTGCAATCTTTACTGATTCCTACTAATACAGGGCAGAAATTTTGTAAAACCTTACCATTTCATCATCCAGTGTTTCAAATGAATTGGAGGTCTTCACGGAAAAAACATGTGTCTAAATGCATATCATTTAACTTAAAATCGAAGCTAGCCTACAATTGTCATAAGGATGGGCGGAGTGAATGTTTGCAGCCCTCTAGAAATCTTGCAATGGGGTCCTTAAAATTTAGGCAGCCCAAAATCAAATGTAAAATATCATATAGGACTCACTGGGCGGGTAATGTTCATTGTCAGAGAATGCGAAAATAATAAATTATAATAATAATATCGTTATAATTAAGGAGCAACGTGGCCGTGTCAACTCCTCATCAAATGTGGAACTGCCCAACATGGACAAAAATACTTCTAGACGTTTTGACCAGGGCTTTCGTCGTTTCTCATTATAATATGTATAGCATAAATGTATCTTTCATGAATCGATAATTAGCCTTTTTAATGCCATTAGTTTAAGTGGAATGTCAATATGATAGATTACGTTAAAAAAGACCGACGATTGTGTAAAGAATTAAGCGCTCAGGCCAGCAGACATGAATATTTCATTAATTCGATTACTGTTTATATATATAGATATAGTCCAGTTATCTTTATCAGCACCGTTCTGAGCCGGCGAGGTTGGTCAAACAAAAAAGCATGTTATTTAAATCTCTGTATTTATTTAAATCTTTTATAAGAGATTAAAAACATGAACTTGAAATTAATAAAAAAATAGGCACGATACCTCATTTGATTTATTATTTGCACTCGATGCTTTTTTGCTTTCATAGTACTTGTCCTTAAAATTATTTGCGTTTCTTCTCCAATCACTATATAACTGTCTTCTTCCTGAAGACGTATTACTAACTCCACATTTTGTTAGAACAATACCCCAATATCCCTCAGCTCTTCGCCAGCCCTCGTGAAGCCGTTCGTCACACTTGAGCATCACTGCGATCACATTATCTAACGACATTATTTTCTTCGTAAAAACCTTAAAATATATACCTATGTAAGATTAACAGCAAATAGTTTAAAACCAATTGAACGCTGGTCACTTACCATATTCGATTGATTCTTTTAAATCTTATTTTCGATAAATGGAAAAGTTGAATTTTATAAGAAGGAAATGACAGAAATTCTGTAAATGAGCCTGTATAGCTTGCGATATATTTATCAAAATTTAATTTTGGAGTGCGCGAGCTATTAAAGCTTGATTTTGCACATGATGAATGCGAACATTGACAGTGGTGATTGAGTGCTGCTGAATTATGAAATATAGGCCATTAAGTTGGCGCCTCCGTCAAATTATTCAATTACCACGTCCATCATAAATGTTTGAAAAGCAGTAAATTAACACGAGCTCTTATAATATATTACGCAATATTACGTCAAAAATGGAAGCCGAATGTATCGCAAAAACGCTCGTTTTTTTTCTTTTTACCGCAAAAACGTTGGTGTCATTAGAAAGATCGTACAGTAATGTACTGAATGCTAAAATTTGAGAACATTTGTATGCACAGTTAATAGGAAATCATCCTCTAAATATTAAGCACTTTTCTCAATTGTAACCTGATCTTGATTTTCGTATAATAGCGCCTTATATATGTCTTACATGGATTTTTTCGCTTCATTCTGTCTTGACATTCATTTACCCATTGGAAAGTATATTTAATTTTACAACTTATGTTTCAGAATTACAATAGTTTAGTTTTTCTGTGCTCTCATTATTACGCAATAATACGTCAAAAATGGAAGTCGAATGTATCGCAAAAACGCCCGTTTTTTTCTTGTTACCGCAAAAACGTTGGTGTTATTAGAAAGATCGTACAGTAATGTACTGAATGCTAAAATTTGAGAACATTTGTATGCACAGTTAATAAGAAATCATCCTCTAAATATTAAGTACTTTTCTCAATTGTAACCTGATCTTGATTCGTATAATATCACCTTATATATGTCTTACATGGATTTTTTCGCTTCATTCTGTCTTGAAATTCATTTATCCATCGGAAATTATATTTCATTTTACAACTTATGTTTCAGAATTACAATAGTTTACTTTTTGCGCTCTTATTATTACGCAATATTACGTCAAAAATGGAAGCCGAATGTATCGCAAAAACGCTCGTCGTTTTTTTCTTTTTACCGCAAAAACGTTGGTGTCATTAGAAAGATCGTACAGTAATGTACTGAATGCTAAAATTTGAGAACATTTGTATGCACAGTTAATAGGAAATCATCCTCTAAATATTAAGTACTTTTCTCAATTGTAACCTGATCTTGATTCGTATAATATCACCTTATATATGTCTTACATGGATTTTTCCGCTTCATTCTGTCTTGAAATTCATTTATCCATCGGAAATTATATTTCATTTTACAACTTATGTTTCAGAATTACAATAGTTTACTTTTCTGCGCTCTTATTAACGCAATAATACGTCAAAAATGGAAGCCGAATGTATCGCAAAAACGCTCGTTTTTTTTCTTTTTACCGCAAAAACGTTGGTGTCATTAGAAAGATCGTACAGTAATGTACTGAATGCTAAAATTTGAGAACATTTGTATGCACAGTTAATAAGAAATCATCCTCTAAATATTAAGCACTTTTCTCAATTGTAACCTGATCTTGATTTTCGTATAATAGCGCCTTATATATGTCTTACATGGATTTTTTGCTTCATTCTGTCTTGACATTCATTTACCCATTGGAAAGTATATTTAATTTTACAACTTATGTTTCAGAATTACAATAGTTTAGTTTTCTGTGCTCTCATTATTACGCAATAATACGTCAAAAATGGAAGCGAATGTATCGCAAAAACGCCCGTTTTTTTCTTGTTACCGCAAAAACGTTGGTGTTATTAGAAAGATCGTACAGTAATGTACTGAATGCTAAAATTTGAGAACATTTGTATGCACAGTTAATAAGAAATCATCCTCTAAATATTAAGTACTTTTCTCAATTGTAACCTGATCTTGATTCGTATAATATCACCTTATATATGTCTTACATGGATTTTTTCGCTTCATTCTGTCTTGAAATTCATTTATCCATCGGAAATTATATTTCATTTTACAACTTATGTTTCAGAATTACAATAGTTTAGTTTTCTGCGCTCTTATTATTACGCAATAATACGTCAAAAATGGAAGCCGAATGTATCGCAAAAACGCTCGTTTTTTTTCTTTTTACCGCAAAAACGTTGGTGTCATTAGAAAGATCGTACAGTAATGTACTGAATACTAAAATTTGAGAACATTTGTATGGACAGTTAATAAGAAACCATCCTCTAAATATTAAGTACTTTTCTCAATTGTAACCTGATCTTGATTTTCGTATAATAGCGCCTTATATATGTCTTACATGGATTTTTTCGCTTCATTCTGTCTTGACATTCATGTACCCATTGGAAAGTATATTTAATTTTACAACTTATGTTTCAGAATTACAATAGTTTAGTTTTTCTGCGCTCTTATTATTACG
The DNA here is from genome assembly GCF_004324835.1 of Dendronephthya gigantea. Classification (NCBI taxonomy): domain Eukaryota; kingdom Metazoa; phylum Cnidaria; class Anthozoa; order Malacalcyonacea; family Nephtheidae; genus Dendronephthya; species Dendronephthya gigantea. The sequence goes on along the minus strand of NW_021163026.1, from coordinate 51,715 downwards.
CAATAATACTTCAAAAATGGAAGTCGAATGTATCGCAAAAACGCCCGTTTTTTTCTTGTTACCGCAAAAACGTTGGTGTCATTAGAGAGATCGTACAGTAATGTACTGAATACTGAAATTTGAGAACATTTGTATGGACAGTTAATAAGAAACCATCCTCTAAATATTAAGTACTTTTCTCAATTGTAACCTGATCTTGATTTTCGTATAATAGCCCCTTATATATCTCTTACATAGATTTTTTGCTTCATTCTGTCTTGACATTCATTTATCCATCGGAAATTATATTTCATTTTACAACTTATGTTTCAGAATTACAATAATTGAGTTTTTCTGTCATCTGGTTATTACGCAATAATACGTCAGAAATCGAAGTGGAATGTATCGCAAAAACGCCCGTTTTTTTTCTTTTTACCGCAAAAACGTTGGTGTCATGAGAAAGATCATACAGTAATGTACTGAATACTAAAATTTGAGAACATTTGTATGGACAGTTAATAAGAAACCATCCTCTATGATTGTAACTTGTTCTTGATTAGCATAATGGCATCTTATATATCTTTTACGTAGATTTTTTGCTTCATTAAACCTTTCAGTTAAATTTTGAGCATCTTTGGCTATATATTCAGTTTGATACCATAACTAATATTATAATTGTCTAATCTCTAATGTGTCTAATCCTCTTGAATAAATGTGTCTTTTAATTAAGCAGGCATAATGAGATCATCTTTCCTTTCGCATTTTGTTCGCTTAAGTGCGTCTATTTTACATGTCATCACTGTTTTAATTGCTTTATTTTAATAGCACGTCAACCTTCTGTCTTCTGAGTAATCCCTTAATGCCTAAGCGCAGGTTCCATCGTCTGCGCTACAAACTGCATCAAAACACGGCACAGCACATTGTATTATTTTGTAGAACAATGAAATCATACCTTCATATAAACAGAAGTTTTAACTTCAATGCAGTGGATGGAATAGGCATGCATTTTGTATGAAATGCATAAATTTAAATTGCACAATTAGGATGATAACGTGGGTATATATGTCAACACCATGTAATATTGTAAGATGTTTTTGCAATGAGTCGTTGCTGTTGCCCTGAAACATTCAGCGTGTAACGTCTGCGTCTTCAACTGATGTGTACTTTTGGATAGATGGGAAAATACTGTTCTAAATAACGTTTGAAACGATCTATATATGCGTGTGAAAGTTGCGCCGAGTTTAACTTGTAATCCTAACCTCGTTGGACCATTGTTTGTCATATGGCAATAGTACGTTTGATTTGTATGCACATCTACGCTAATTCTTGTTGTAGCAAATGACTTTGGCAAATTGTAACATTGATAGCGTCGGTGAGAGATCATATACTAGTTAAGTCTTTTGTATTTATATCATAAGGACATTTTTAATTTGAGAAAGGAAGCAAATAATCCCGAGTATGTTGTGACTGTGCAGCCCAACGATGCACGCCATTTGTAAGGCCGTATTTTTCTGTAAAATATAGACGTATACACAGGAATTGAAATAAAACATTATAGTGTATGCCATATCTATGCGGGTCAATCACTTCTCACACAGTGCCCAAAAATAATAATCAATTTACTCTGTAAATCTGTATAAAATCGACTGCTTTGTTCTAATTACAGTCTAGCAATGCATAAATAAGCTATACATCTTCGTAATTTTAAAGTTTAAACGAAAAAATGGCTAAAAAACCTGTTATTATTAAATGACCAAATTCTACTTTTGAATGATTGAACACAGTTGAATGTGAGGCCCAATCTGAGGCCCAATCTGAGGCCGAATCTGAGGCCGAATCCGCGGCTAACTTCACAGTGGTTAAATGATTCCTCGCAAAAGTTGTCCAGTTCCCTTTGTTTACAAAATGATAACATGGCACAAATGTCAATTGGTTTCAACCAGGGCGCTTATATATAAATGCGTGGTTTCAACAGAAGTTCAAGCTGTTCAACTTTGAATTGTTAAAGATGTTCGCGATGCCCCAAAATAATTCTTGTGGCGGCGCTAAAATCAGGTAAGTTATTTAATAATAACAAGAGTTATGTCATACTATAGTCCTGAAACAACACAACACAACAACAATAGTGCGAGGCCAACGCTTTTACGGCTGGGCTCATCACTTTTTTTGTTTTTATTAATATAAATAGATTACGATTGTGTTTATTGTAGCTAATTTGTACACAGCTAACTGTACCTGCTTGTAAATAAATAAATTGTATGATGGTTTTCATCAATCCTACCTCCATCACACACTAATTATAGTAGGTACAAATGTTTGCCATTTCAAAGCCATACTCAATACAAACAAAATTTAAAAGTTTGCCAATACTGAAAAGGGACATTACTTTCTTACCTACCACAAATATTCAGAAAGCTGCTGTAATCATAACTTTAACATAACATAACCCTTAGATAGACGTTTCAAGATGCATTGAAATGAGGTGCATTGGTGCATTTCATGAGGGTTTTTTATATTTTAGGCAAAATTTATATATTATAGATATATATTGTTATATAATTGTCACAGAATAGCTAATGATTGATTGCCAAAAGATTGAAATCTTAACAATCAGCTGCCCAAAGACAGAAATCTTAACAGCTTAGAAATCAAAGCCAGACTGTGTTTTTTAGTTATATATAATACATATTTTTTAACAAAACAATGGCCTATATTTTTCCTTTTAGCATATATGAATTATATTTACACTAATATTTACCACAGAATAGCTATTGAACTGGTTGCCAAAAGATAGGAATCTTAACAACCAGCTGCCCAAAGACAGAAATCTTAACAGCTTAGAAGTTCATGCTAGACTGTGTTTTTAAGTGAAGCCTTTTAACATTGCCCTCATCATAATTTATAACTGAGACTGTTTACTGATTTGTTTGCAATTACTTTTCCGTACATAAATTATAATCACAATACTTAAAGAATATACCATTAAAGTGTAGATGAGTTTACTACAGCTTCTCGATGTTTGCATACTAGGAGTAGCTATGTGTATATACAGCTTTAAGTTCATGGAAGAATTTGTTTCCATTTTTACCCTAATTGATTAGCTTCCAAATTATATGAATGGTGTGTACATTGTACATTGTACATATACATTCTCCTAGGAATATTATAATTTCATTACACTGCATAAATTCTATGCACAACAATAAAAACAAATGGCCATGCATGCAACATCAGCTTTTACCATTATCATTAACCTTTCGGATAATAATCTATTATAGCTTAAGAAAGTTTGCTATGTATTTTGTTCAATAATTGCTTTAAGGTGGTTTTAATTGTTTTTAGCCATCAGGGGTTGCAAGATTGAGAAAATTCCCAAAAGAGTTGGCCTTAACTTTGCTAAAGATGAAGAGGATTTTTCACCCAGTGAAAGAAGTTCCGGATTCATTATCTGCTCACCTCAAGTTTAATATCTTACCAAGTGAATAACATCACTTGCTTTGCTCAACAATTTACTATTAAGTATAATTTCTGACATACTCCAGGAGCAATGTTTCATATATACTAAAACAACATTGCTTATAAATTAACAATCAGCTGATGAAAGATTGAAAATCATAACAGCTTAGTAGAAGTTCATGATAGGCTGTGTTTTTGCTACATATTTTTGAACAATTTGTGATGTTCCAATAATATTTTATAAAATGTGAAATGTTGTAACCCATCACATTTACATGATCTGTTAAGGACTGTATAAAATTTAAATAATTGACTGAAATCTTAGTATTGCATTTGATCAACCTTGATAAAACACATTAACTGTGGATAAACCTACCATTGCAATGTGTATGACTGCTATGCAAATTAACATGGCAACCTAAAGATTATGCATATTTGTTCATATTGATATTTTCCTTAATGGACAGACTTGAGGGACAATAAATGCCTAAACATTCGCACAGGCTGCGAACGCATAACCCATGGTCATAGGGTATAGTCTATAGGCCGGCTATTGAATTCAACTGCACGATATTTAGTCACTCACCGAAGAGCTCCCTTACGCACAAACAGTATATGCGTTTTCGGTTTTGAACAATAAAAAATCCTTGAAATACGGTTAATATTCGTTATCATTTTACACGTATTAGCGAACATAAGGTGCTGTGGAAATCGCGCCATGCAATCTCATTTCTATTTCGCGCATTTTCTTCATCAGACTTCGTGGGAATCGTAGCATACAAATACTCGCCGGCATGCTCTTTAACTGCGACCAGAGTTTCCAGACTTTACCAAGCCCTTGGCATCCTTCACTCTCTTCCCTTATTTATAAGCGCCAAAAAGATTTCTTACAGCCACAAACGCACGATCTCCTCGTTCAATGTTTATTAAACTCGAAAGCGCGCTTTTTGGTTTTTGCGCCAAATTATTTATAAAATTCCACTTCAATTTTTCAGCATTCAAAATAAAGTTTAAAAATGTCAGCTGATGAATTTATTTTGTGGAAACACGGATTAAGTGAGAACTGAGATATTCCAAGTGTGAATATTGGTCAGAATATGCGGCATATTCACGGCGTATTCACACTTAGAATACTGAAGAATACGATGCCGTATTCACACCAATATTCCATGTCGGAATACGCTTGCAATATGTGTTTTATTCACACCCGTATTCACATGTGAATACCTTGGAATACGGCGCTTTTCATGCAGTAAAGCTCCCTAATAATACAGTAGCTGCTGATATAAACAACGATTCTTCACAATTGAGTCTACACTGTCAGTTTGTTTCCAAATATATAGAAGCAATGGTTAATGCTTTAGGATTAGTCAGATATGCTCCATATTTCTCTTTCATCTTTCTTACTGTACATGTAAACTATATAGACTATAGTAGTGTAGAATATAAGTTATATAGCGACAAGCCAGTCTACTATAAAATAATAACAATGTCGATATTTTTGTTGACGGGCAGAATGTATATTAACTTACGGACAATTGAATTTTCCTGGAAACAAAATTCTCTGGATGGAAACGCTTCTTGCTTGAAATAACACTTTACGCTGGACACGAAAATCGAGACCTATCAAGGTTTCGTAAGCCTGATTCTCAATTTTCACGCCTGACAGTCAGCAATTATCTATGGAAAGCCAAATTGGACACACGCCCTCGAGCCTTTCGATTTCTTGCACGGTCGGGATTTTCGCAGGGTCGAGATTTTTCTAGGACGGTTAAGATTTTTCTCGGACAGTCGTGATTTTTTTCCCATAAAACGCAATTTCAATTTCTCAAGTCTGTCAATTGAGAATACTAATACCATGGCGTTTATATAGTTTATATTCTAAATAATCGATTAATTGACCGTAACGAAAAAGATTGCGGCATGTACATTTTACCAGAATACATTGCGGGCATTAAGAATGATTGACTGAAAATGGCAAGAAAAACGCCTAATGAGGTGAAATTTTAACACAGCGGAGAAAATAACTTCCTTTTTTATGCCTGTCCTTCAAAAGACGTCAATTCCAACGGCAATGTATTCTGGTAAAATGTACATCCGCCATCTTTTTTGTTATGGTCATTAATTGGTCATTATTGCTGGGTGGTTACTTTAGGCTCTAAGTGACACCCCACTTCAGTGTATCATGTTCCTAATCTGACAGGCGCTCTATAGCCCAGCATATTATACCATATCTCTCCGTGGCACTCCATTGACCACTATAACACTCCACGGCCTCCATATGCATGCATACGCCTCCATATGTCTCCACAGACCTCCATGTGCCTTCATAGACCTCCATATGCCTCCACGCATATGACTTCATATGCACCCATAGACCTCCATATGCCTTCATATGCTTCCATCAGTTCCATAAACCTCAATAGGCCTCCATATACGCCTCCATACACATCCATATGCCTCCATTGCCCGCCATAGGCCGCGATGAATGCCCTATGGAACTGATGGACAATATGCATAAATTGTTGACATTCGGCAACTAGTTTAGACCCAACATGTCGAATTTCAAAAATTTTAATGACGTGCAATGTAGTCAATTTATAAAAATCACACCCATTCATCAAGCTCATTTTGTTGGTAAATTTGATACTCACAAAAAACATAAACCGCTTAGCGACGGCCCTGGTGGAGTATTATGGTGGCCAATGAAGTGCCACGGAGAGACATGGTATAATATGCTGGGCTATGGAGCGCCAGTAAGATTAGGAAAGATGATACACTGAAGTGGGGTGTCACTTAAGGCTTAAAGTAACCACCCAGCAATAGCATTAATTAATCGCTTATTTAGTATATACACTATATAAGTGCCCTGGTCATCTCTGAGTAAAATCTCGACACCGAGAAAAATCCCGACTCTGCGAGTAAAATCTCAACCGTCCGAGAAAAACTCGAGGGCTTTCGTCCAAATTGGCTTTCCATAATTATCGGTGGCAGATGAAATGAGTTTCCTGTCTCTAATCTGTTCACACAATCCAATTTTGTTGGATCCAATTCACTTTTGATTGATATTCTATAGCCTGTTGTCTTGTTGAGCAATAACCGACTGTATTTCATAAGTGAATTGGATCCAACAAAATTGGACCGTGTGAACAGACCTTAAAGCCCGTTTTCCACTAGATTCTCATTTCAATACCTCAAAATCATCTCACGCTTCGTTGAATCTCGAGTAACCGGGCTCATGTAAACAGCCCATAAAAGAATAAAGTCGCTTCGTGCGAAAAATCTCTAGTAGAAAACCGGTTTAATATGAGTTCGGCTATCAGATGAATTCATCCTCGGCTGATTATTGTAAACAACGCTTTTGTGACTGGCCACTAAAGCCATTCGCGATTTGCGCCGAGCTGGGTGCTTTTCATTTGCCGGCGCTATCTGAGAAACTCGTCTTGGTAGCGCTTTTGAATACGAGATTAATCAAGAAGTGTCCAGTAAATTGTTATGTCCAGTAAAGTGTCATAAGTGTTATGATAGTAGTATATTCAATATAAAAGGCATGCATATTGTATATAAAAGGCATGATAACTATATAGCATTATCAAAGGTCAAGTTGTAACAATGCCTACGCATTGCAATTGAAAGGTTCTTCCTCTGAACGCAATAAATGTAAATTAAATGCCATAAACAGTTCTAAAATAAGTAAGTTATGTTCTTCATTTAACGTAGGTCTTAAAATATGTTCTTCCTTTAGAAGCACTATAAATATAACCCAATATTTAGTAAAAGTAGAGTTGTTCTGAAAATTTGTATCGCTATTGTGAAATATATGTATTAAACGTAAAGTGTGAAGGTTTCGCTATAGCTGCAATGGTCAGTTGAATTATACAGTCCCAAGAATTTGTGAGACTCTCACAACAAGAAACGCATACTCAAAAGCTGAAGAGTTTTGGCTAATAAAGTATCACTGAAGCAAATAACACGCGGGAATGACGAAAATAAATGTGCAAATAAATATGCTAATGCAATCATGTTATAGACACATCACAGAACAAAGGACCTAAATTTATAGTTTTGAACCAAGGACACAAGACGGTTGGTATTTCCAGCTATTTTAGCCTAAATTCCTCGGCATAGTTCAGTGGAAGTGTAGAGTAATCACCCATTCACAATTCACTTCACAATTCTTTTGATTACATTGTAATTTCACACCCTGTAACTCTAATTGCACAACTGCCAAGGTTATCGATTTACCTGTGACTAAATTATTGTCTTTCGCATACAAGGAATATATCTTTGAACTAATTACCTTAATTACCAAATATTCAACACCCTCCCCCCATTCGTCTCAACTGAGACTAATGTTAATAATTTCGCGTCCGTAATAGTTTGTGCGCTCAAATGCAACTGTAACGAGCCGAGCTTACTACACACACACAAAAGGTCTAGATCCAATTCTATTATTCATATTTTACATTTGTTATTTATACTCTCATTCTATAGGGCATGTACGCTTCTTTTAATTATATATAATGCTACTTTTATTATCAAACTGCTATATTTATATATTAATCTCGGAACTCGAAAGCACTTGCAATGGCGCATCCGCAGCAACCTACTTTTCCTTATTCTATTAGTGTTTGTCTGTATTTACAGTTAATTCATTATCCGATATCCGTTACACAACAAAAATTGGAAAAATCGCAATAATTGAAAATAGTAATTAAGCTTAAAGTGCTCCTAACAAAAAAATGGGTTTTAGATATTTAGATCCTTATTGGCAGTATATATACGATATTCGAAAACCGAATTGCAATAGCTATTTTAGTTTAGAAGTTATTCCCGTTCAAACATGGTATTTTGCGATGTAGGAAAACTGAAAACCGTCAGCAAAAGGGATTGGTGCGAAATCGATGTTGTGATGTCACAATCTGCGACGTGCTATGAATCTCTTCAAACTCTGCAGGAACAGTTCGGTCTCCATGCATCGATGTAACTACTTCTAAGTACAGTGCTCTCGTCAGACTGCTGGCATACACGACTAAGTACGCCTTTGCCTTGGAATATATAATCCATATGTTCCCGCAGCTGGAAATATCCTATATATTTGCATTTGAAATAATAACGCATACACTTATGCTAAAGATGCATAATTAAAATGCATATTTAAAAAGTAAACACGGCAAATTCATAATCAATAATTTCAAAATGTCATGATTGCCATAGTTGGAATAGCAAGGCCAAGAGATCTCGTCAAGCACATATTTTCTTCAGCGAGGCCATTGAAAATAATTCCTAACAACGTAACTATTATTGAATATGGCAAAATCGGGGATGTGAATAAAGAGGGGGTTATCAATTTGAGGGTTATCTCGGAGAGTTTGGAGAGTTATGTTCGGACCACGCCCAAATCACGACTAACGTTTAACGACCACGCCCAATTATTTAACTCTCTTGATGTTCAGGGGCTGGTTGTATGAAAGCCGGATAGTGCTACCCACCGGATAGTGATTTTTTCAACCGTTCTAAAAATGCTCGAAAAGCGAGAAAATTTCAGCTTGGAAGCAACAATTATTAAAGAGGATCTTCGATTTAGGAATACTAAGATTCCTAATCGTATCCAGCTTTCATACAACCGGCCCAGTTGAATTAACAGGTGAGGTATGTTTGAAGTACCTCCCTCTCGTTAAAAGTATGAAGATAAAGTTAAATTTAGAGTAAGTTAGCTTCTTTACCATCTCCGTGTTCACAATTCTGATTTTAAAGAGCTTTATGTCAGTTTTGAAAAGGAAACTCGTTAACTGTTAAATTTACCAATGTACCCAGGGGTTTCTCCTAAAACTGACATAACTTCATAACACTCGGTTTAGGACCTACTCAATTTTTTAACATTATGACAGCTTACATCGATCTCCCTTCTTTATCTCAGGCTCATATATTGCCCACTGCATGCCTCTAAAAACTTCATATTTTCTTCACAAGAAAGGAAATAGGGATGCTTCATAGCCCGCTCCACATAGAATCACTTTCTTACGTATCCTGAGATAGCAAATCTTTCACTACGGGCTGATCGCTGAGTAGTGCTGTTAAACCAAACGCAAATTATTTAGTTGCTTAAACAGTCCTTCACCAAATACATGATGCCTTCCTTTCCTTAGGATAAAGAAGGCTAACATACCTGCCACTTGGATATCCGATTTCTCTTTCCATCTTGGTTGAGATGGTGGATCTTTTCCTACAACCAATGTTTTCAGTTAACACTTTCATATGCCATGCAGCCCATTGAACCTTCACGTCAACCAGTATGGTAGGTAGTTGCACCTGTGAAGTAAATACAAAAACCAATTACTTTAAAATTACATAACTGGCTTTTTTGGTATATTTAATTTTTACCAAAAGACTAACAATTGAATGATTTCAAGGAAGTATGCTTGCAGAATTTTTAAATAAGTGCATGGCTACCTGATTTTAAGTAGCTAGATAGAGATTTATTACAAAATAACTGTTGGTCAAGGTAAGTCAACAACATTTCAATTTATTATTCACAGCTAATCATTCAGGTTTACAAAATCAAAGTCCCCTAAGGCCTAAGCTAAACAAAACTTAACAACACTCAACTTAACTATATATGAAAACAAAATGAACTTTCTAAGCAAGCTTGGAATCCTGAATGGCTGGTGCAATAGTGCAGGCTAGCTTGGTGTTAAAGGCCAGACAGCTGTGCAGTAACAAGTATTTTGGGTGTACCTACAAACTGATGAATGTTGAGCATTAACTACACATTAGAGTTCTCTCACACTTATACTAATTAACCCTTATGAACAGGGCATAGTCAGTCTAAATAACTGCATATGGTAGGTTCATCTGTTAAACACACAAGCACTAGTTACATGTAATCAAACAGTGTCCTAAAGTGATCTAGTTTCCAGGACAAGTTTAGCAACCTAGCTAGTAAACCCAAGTAACTAATGAAAACTCAAGTTATAGAGTAAACAATAGTAATCTAGTACATTTTTGGTAAGCCGTAGAATTCAAATAAATCCCAGTCTAGTTTACTGAAGTCAATCTAGACCACCTCAGATTGTTCCCAATTTTTTACAATGATTCACAATTAGCTTGCTTTACAAAGACAGATCTCAGATCAATCTAAACTAATAGTTTGCAGATTATGTACAACACATTATATAATAACGTAAAGAATTCAAGCAATTTCATTGGTCGAGAGCCATGATCTATAAGAGGACAGACGCACGCAATGACGTCACAGCAATTTTCTTGTTTTTAAATTGCAAACAAATAATTCAATTAATTTTGGATTTTTTTCAGTTTTATTATATAAAACAAATAGATTACAATGAACCGTTGTCTGTTCAGTTATAGATACACGGTATGACGCCATATGTGATAAGAACAAAAGAGTGACCACTCGCCCCGGCGGCTCGTGGCCACTTTTTTTGTTCTTATCACATATGACGTCATACCGTGTATCTATAACTGAACAGACAACGGTTCATTGTAATCTATTTGTTAAATACAATGCAATTTTTCATTTTGAATGAATAATATACCATGAACTGCTTTTAGTGTAGCCTTAACGCCTCAACCAAAGATGCCATGGAGTTACAAGATTGCAATGTAATATGCTAATCTTTGGCACACAAGTAACATGGATAATTTATGCATGGAATGCACCATGGATAATTTATCTTGTGTAAATACCTTGTTCAGGGAATATTCGTCCAATGCCAAAATCAGCACCAAATCAAAATATTAAAAACATCCACAAGAGTATTCTTCGAGCCCTGTAACACTTGAAAAATCATTCTCTTAGTTTGAGATTCTTGATAATTAATCACTTCACTGGCTTCATTTTTGTCCTAGAGAAACTGTTCAAGATTCCGTTCATATAAATGAATAAATTAAGAGATAACAGAAATCTGAGTTGGACACATCATCAAAGAACCAATAATTTATCGTTCTCCAAAGATGTTCCAAACTCCACTTTTTTCTCTCCCTCGAAGCATGCGCCGTTACCATTTATTATCGTGATCGATGTATGCGCTTTAAACGACAATTCAAACAAGCTTTCGAATTTCTCTCCATGAACGAAAGCTGTTGTCGTTTTGTTTCGTCCATTTTGGTCATTTTTTGGCTTTCGCGCCAAAACCAGATATTGATAGAGGCTCGACTCGGCTTCACGCGTCGCCACTTTTACCACGCATGCGCTAGTAAGCGTTTACACCCGATTCCCTTCCGGTAAGTTCCGAGCACCTTTTTAATCAGGAAAAATGGAATTTTTGCCAGTAAAAATGCAATTTAAAAAAATTTAACCGCTTTGGTTAAAATGTAAACTAGTAAGGTAGAATATAAGTTATATAATTATTATAGGCAAACTATACACAAACAAGACAGTCTTCAATAAAATAATAACAATGTCGATCATTTTGTCAACGAGTGGGCAGAATGTATGTATATATTGTACGTAAACTTACTGACAATTGAATCAGTTTTCGTGGAAACAAAATGCAACTCTGGATGCAAACGCTTCTTTTTACTTGAAACGAGACGGCTGCTTATAGGCATTCATACATACGCATTTTATGACTATGCGTGTGCATCAATTGAATACAGAAATAAACACAAATTATAAAGATCCGGACTATTTCTCATCAGTAAAATGACACGACAATTGCACTGAAATGGAAACCATTACCTTTTGTCAAAGGGCGAAAAAACACATCAAATTATTAACAGTTTAACCATACAACCCGTATGCATCTATGATTTTAAACTTTTACGTGCGTGCAGGTGGTTAAAGGAAACTGTACAGGGAAATTGCATCTAGAATGTAAATTTATAGATATACAGGGTGCCTTTGTTCGATCCTGGAAATTTGACCCAACTTCCAAAAGCAAAATTCTGCACAACAATGCATACTGATCAAAAAAGAGTTTTTATCGTCCAGACTTATAATTATATCCAGATGTAAAGTACTGGGGCCAGTGGTATAAAAGCATAGTTAATTTTCAGCTGTAGTTAAGGGCAGAAGTGCCCAATCAGAGTCGTGTATTTCTAAGTTAACTAGGATTAGAGTCGAGTTAACTAGGATTTAACTATGCAACGTGTAGTGGCGCCCCAGCTGTGGTACAAAACGCGCGTTTTGGGAAAGGTTCTTAATCGAAATCCATGTACCCAGATATTTTGCCGAAAGACACTTTGCAGTGAAAAGCACAACCTTGAAAGAGTATTGATTCGTACCATGCATTAGATTTTACTCGAATTGTGCATGTTTGCGCACCCGAGGGCTTAGTCGTCGATCCTGTGCTAGTGCAATGAGCGGAATATGGCCGGACATAACGTTACACCATGCAATTTCCTTGCAATTTGCAATGCAATTATAATTTTGAGGGACGTTCATTTGTAAAGAGTGTTTAAAATGCTAAGAAACCGTTGGCTGATAGTATGAAATGTTTGTCTTGGAAATGAGAAATGCATTGCAAGTTGCAAGAAATGCTTTGTGAGTTGCAAGAAATGCATTGCAAGTTGCAAGAAATGCATTGTAAGTTGCAAGGAAAGTTGCATAGTATGCAACGAAAAAAACTTGGAAATACCGTAATTTGTATGCACGAGATTATACATTAGAATTTCAACGGCTGTGGAACTAATTACGCTTCTGGGATTTGAAAAACATTTCCACGTGCAGTAATATCAAAATAAAAACACACAAAGTGAATTAAAATTATTTCGATTACGATCGAATGGCTCAGCTAACAACAGATTTAACAACGATGTTAGGGGAGGTTGAGTTTGCTTGAATACGTTGAAAACAAGAAATTCTGTTACTTTTGTTCTTAACGTAGTTTTGTGTGCTTGTTTTGATAACCCTAGGAAATGTATTTTCAAATACCAGAAGCGTAATTAGTTGCACAGCCATAGTTGAAATTCTGATATATACAGCGGATTCCGGTTGACTGCAAAATAATCCTACGGTGGGATCCTACAGTCATGGGCTTTCTTTTAACACAATAACTTTCTTTAAAGCACTTTCTTTCAACAACACTGCAACTATGTCAAAGCACAAATGGAACGCTCCGCCCATTCCTTGGAAACAGTGCATGTGACATTTCAAATGTCAGATATTAAACAACCCAACATGCGTTGCGAACGCTTATTGTTTCGCAGTCAAACGCAATCCGCTGTATCATCTCGTGCATACAAATTGTGGTATTTGTAGGTTTTTTTATACACCCATGCAGTATAATGTTAAAATACCGACCTTTTCGTTTTGCGTGTTTGCGCGTGAACAAAATTGACCGAAACTTTAATAACTTCCCACAGAATCGCTCTTGAAGCCAAACTGTAGCTATTTTCAATTTTTTTCCTGTGCCACATGAATGTGACACAAGCGTACAATAACGTAGAAACATGCATTGCAAGCAAAAACTCAAAAGCTTTACCAGGTACTGGAACACTATATTTGTTATTTTAACACTACATCTCTTTATAAACAAAACACCCTTCTTTTCACATTCGAAAATGTGTAGATGAAAATGTTTTGTCATGCACGCTTCGTAATACAACTAACTAGCTAATAATAAAAAAAAATCTAAAGAAACATGCAACTTAAACATTGTTTACTTATCTAGTATTAATCCTGTATTATCTGGGTCATAATTACCAACATCGATTTTGACGTCGCTATCTTTGACACACATTGTCTTCACACGTTTTCGTTCAGCTGCAAGTTGTGGATTGCGAGCCAAGGTGAGTGCGATGAACCACTTGGCGCGGGCCTGGGGAGAGCGAGTCCACTTTGCTCCACTTTTCCTTTCTAGTATAAAATTGTAAACATTGAAGTAACGACTTTTTAACACTTTTTTTACCATGTCAAAAAAGCACGACTGTTTAAAAAGGTAATAATTCCATGTTCAGTAAATCGTAAATGCACGAATTCAATCCTTGAGACTAGAAATACACGCATGCAGCAACCCCTCGCCATTTCAAACGAAGCAATTTTTTTCCTGAGCTAGACCTCAATGTTTCACATTTTTCGGAAAACACAGTCGTGAAGGTGAAATGAAATCACCGTTTACCTGCGCAGGCGTTGCATCCAGTTATAGTCATATAGACTAAGTTAATACTTCACTATAGCCAAACCTTCAAAACAGCAAAAATAATTTAAATCCCAGAACACTAAACGTCGAAAATTGTTTTTCGATTATTGAAATCATGCAGTGATTGCAGTCGACTCCATAAAAGCTTCAAAGTTATATTTGTTATTTCAAATATCCGAATCACTTTCAATAAAGTCTTTTTGAAGTTGAAACGATGATGTAAAGCTTTAAATAGTCGGTTTGGTCTTCGCAAAACGACATTCCAAATTTATAAAATGCATTCTTACTGGTTGCTGCAAACACGAAATAAACGAAATAAGTAGAGACACCTACCATTTTAAGGATTATAAAGTGTGAGTTGTTCACCGCTTAACTTTCACCGCTTAACATTTCCAGTTCTGATCATATTTTAATCTTTTCCCAGTGTTTATATAATTCTATTTGATCCGCTTTTCATATTGTGTTTACGAAACATTTTTTAAAAAAATAGTTTGTAAATGAAAATTAAATTCCTGACGTTTTCCATTGAAATACAAACATTTTGTCTTCGCCAATCAGCAAGTTGCTAATCACAAGTCCTTACTCGTTCAAATTTTGCCCGTGTTGCCATGACAACTGAACGTCCACGGTCCATGACATAGAATTTGGACAACTTTGAATTCTGCTATGTTCTGTCACAATACCCGGGTGTAATTTCTAATCTCCGGGCGGAATTGGTACCCTCGCAGGGCGCTCCGCGCCGGCTCGGAGATTAGGTTCGAATTAGGGTTACCCAAATGAACAAAATCTTAATCTAAAACCTAATCCTAATCCCATTTTCAATCTAATCTCAAGGATTAAATTCCTGTGTTTGGGATTTACTGAACATGCACGGATTATTATTACCGTTCAAAACTAATTATTGCTTCCAGTGGCTAACGTAAAAACAGATACGTGGTAGAACTTACGTGTTTCATGATCATCGATCAGCATTTGACAAAACATTCGAAGAACTGGGTTTCTAAAAGCTGCTTGGACGTGAAGATAACAGATGTACGCATTGTAACCTTTCGAAGAAATGAGGACAACATAAACGTTACAGGCAGTTCAGTTTGACAGTTGCTGTGCTGAAACGCGTTGCGAAGATCAGATTGGCAAAGAAACTCAAAGTGGCTTGCCTTCACCTTTATTACAAAGTGCCTTGCCTTCATGCTTTTACTGAGGTCGAAAGGAAGTGAATAATGTATGGACTATAATATGGGGTTACCTGGATCAATTTGTTGAAATCCATCAGGCATGATACTATGATCAATCCTTGGTAACATCAGAAGTCCCACAGCAATTGTTTTCAGGATACGAATAATGGCGGAAAAGACACCCATCGGAAGACCCACGAAAAACCAAAAGTAGGAAAACACCAAATAGAGATTTCTATGGAGGACGTAAAAAAAGAGTATGGATTTGTACTCCAGATATGCATGGTGAATAATTAAGATCGACATAATATAGCATACACATTCGTGAATGCAAAAAGTACACAAAGTGAATATAAGTATACATATTTCCTCATGATAAAGAAACTCAGGAGAAATGATAGTCGGCATAGGAATTATCGAAATATCCTTTAAACCCATGCATGCATGAATGTATATCTTAAATTTTATTTTTACATTCATCAAAGACATGATATTAGTAGTGTTCAGTAGTTAATGCCGATGGGTGAGCTTGTTGACAATGGGAAGTGATTTCATTGATTTATAAGGCTAATTTCGTGGATAAGGTGGCTCGATACAGTTTCATTAACTTTTTGGTGCATATTTTAAACAGGGATTTTAAGCATTGAAATGTTTCGTTAGAAGGCTATTTTGCATCAACTTTCATTATGATGACGTCAGGTGTTGGATTGGATAAAATTACTTCTAAATTGCCGAGTTTAATCACATTCTGTTCAATTGTCCTATATATATATATATATATATATATATATATATATATATATATATATATATATATATATATATGTTGAGATTATAACCGAAAACGAGTTTCTGGTTCATTATAATAACCGACTGTCACGATGCCGATGGAAAGTTGCGTGACCCACACTTGACGTCGTATCCTCAATAATCTAAAAATACATGCATGGTGCAACCTCTCGCTATTTCAAACCTAGTACACAATTTCTTGAGCTAACCTGACCTAAACTTATATTATGAAATGACACAAAAACTCTAATCAGTCTATATTATATTTTACCGAATATATTATAGCCAATGTTTCCATCATTGACCGTTCAATCTTGCCCGTTATGCCATTGCAGCAATTAAGTAATGGCCTAAAAGTTTATGTTTCAAACGATTAAAACAGTACAAAACCTTCAGAGACAAAGAAAAAATTTCAAATGTTATTTCATTCTGTGATTGCAGTCGACGGCTAAAAGTTTTATACTTATACTTATAGCGTTTATTTGCGATATCAAAATTCAAATTACACTTTCAAAAACACTTTTTGAAAGTTAAAGCAAAGGTGTAATAGCCTCTCACAGTTGGTTTATGCGTTTGCATAAAAAACTGAAAATGATACAAATAGTCAAATACAGCTCATCCTTACCGCGAAACAAATACGAAATAAACAACATAAACCCGTATTCTTATAAGCTTGCAGATTATTAATAATTTCTCTTACACCGGTTTGTCTTGACTGTATCTATCTTCTTCTTTGCTATCTGCGATGCTTTATCTTGTTTCTTCTCGTTTTATTTTGCACAAAGTTTATATATGAAACGCTTTTACAAAACAGTTTGCAAAATGACAGTTAAATTGCTGACATTCTCATTGAAATGCAAACTTTCTGTCTTAGATAATCAGAACGTTGTTGATTACCAGTAGTTACTCGCGCATGCGCATAACTAAAAAACCACCCAACGTCGACCGTCTATGACTTAGAATTTGGACAACTTTGGATTCGGCTATGTTTCCCAGGGTTCCGGGTGTAATTCCTAATCTCCGAGCGGAATTAGTACCCTCGCAGGCGCTCCGCACCCGCTCTGGGAAAATGGCAAGTAAGTTATTGACCTACTAAAGTTACTTGCTTACAAACTAAAACAGCCCTTGAAGAACAACTACCTGTCGGGTTAAAATAGTTTTAAGCCTTTTTAAAAACGGTTGAAACAGCGCAGTTGTACAATACAGTTCTTATTCTCACACAGTCAAGTCGCTGGGCTGCTAGAGATGATTAAGGCGTACCTGTTGTTTATGGAAATGACATTCCTGGAGTAGTTATAATCACGGAATATTGTCACAGAAGCAATGAGGGTACACATCCATATGAAAAAAGCCACTGCCGCCATAATGCTAAATAAAAAGGAAGATAGGACTTTGTTGAGGCAAAGAAACTAGACGCGCTAAAAAAATTAAGCTCTCTTGAAATCAGAACTTTTGTGTAAACATGTGTAGTTATACCTTTGCGGAATTATAATAGTTTCTAATTCACAATCTGATTTATTTGTGTGAATTTGTTTGCCTTATTTTTTTGTTATGTTATTTGGCTGTTTATTTTTTTGTTATGTTATTTTGCCGATCGTTAAGTTTCATTATTCCGTCATTAACTCGAATTCTAAGAGGCGTCCCAACCCACGTTCAAAACAAAAGGCTTCATTTTAGGTGGAAGGTACTTTCCAGGACACCGTATTGGGTGTATATAGCGTGCCCCAAAAAAAACCCAAATCGGTCAATTCAATAATTTTGGTGGTTTTTGGGACACTTTGTAGGAAAATTCACAATATAAGACATAGAACTCCCTGAATATTTATTTAGTATAGTTGCGTGTTTTTAATCGTTCGTCCAGACGAAAGCTTTAATTCAAAAGGGAAGTTTAAGGGGATTTATAGTTGATATATAATTGATCCCCCCACCTGGATTCACCAACAAAGTAATGAATAATTTTCCAGACCAAGCGATATTGCAGAAGGAATAAAAAAAAACAGAGAAGAAACAAGGTAATCAAGTCGAAAACTAATCCTACAATGAAAAAAAAGTGACATCAGAAGAACAAACTACAATATGGTTAAAACAGTTTAAAAATAGTTATGCAATTATAAACTATCGATATGTGCCTAATGTTGGTCTGTAAGAGAAAGTAATCCTCTAAATTTTACCACGGGTCAACTAAGGCCATTCACTCACCCCACAGAAAGTATCCAATCTGAAAACTATGGAATCGAAGTCCTTTTCCCTGTAGAAAACGAAAAAACCGAACTTTGTGTGTGGTAAGTGAAAGACGAAACAGAGTGAAAGTACAATTACATCGTTTTTCATTTTGCATTGAATAATCTGCCCTTCAAACGCTGCTTAGATCGTTCATTGATGAAACAAAGCGGTCAAGTTATTTTTTCCATTAAAGTAATAAATACTTTGTCTTGTTGCATTTGAAAATGACTAATTTTGCCCTTTCCACTTCATTTTTGGCAGAACAGGCATTTATACTATTGGATATTTTACCGATCGATCGCATTTGTTTTAGTTATTTATTTTTTTAATCACTTTTCGTCGTCGCAAGTGTGTTTTGGTGCGAAATTGAGTATTTGAAAAGTGAAATGCTCATTTTTACCCTGGACTTGACGGGATACGACGCTCATTGAAGAGTGTGTGCGACCGTATAGTCAAGGACCTGTATATTGGTTTGTATGCATTTCATTTAGGACAGGTAAACTCAACTGTTTTAGGGTAAGTTAACCATGGCGGTCAACATGGTAACGCTGCACGAACTATAATGCAGGGCGAAACATCCAAAACTGACCCCACCCTAAAGCGGCACATTCACTATAGTGCTATCTGCCAAACCAAAAAAGCTTTGACTAATCTGAGCTGCTTATATGGTTCAGAGATGGTGCTTTTAGGGGTGGTCATTGATGAGTAGAAAATGCCTAGCATTAATACTTTATAAGAAAATGGCCATGCAATTCTCATGCCAAATGTCAAATTGTGGCTTACAACTTCAAATAAACAGCAGTCGGCGTACGCTTTTATAGAAACATATTTCGTAATAGAAATATATTATCACTGTTTGGTGTAAAAAGTTAATATTTTGTTACTGAAATAGTAGTTTGAAATTCCTAAAATTACTTCATTACGTCATGCAAATGGACGCCTTTCTGAAATATACTGTTATATACTGGATAGTGCCAGAGCGTTCACTGTTGTCAGTGTTGTGTGTATTTCAGATGCGGCTGTCTACCGTCTGTGAAGATATTCACCACTCTGTCAGAACCCTGTCCCGTTACTCGCGCGAAATCTGTACGGATTGTTTTGAAAAAAGACTCGTGTGGAAATTTAACAGGATGGTAAAATGCTACATATTTTATTCATGTTTTCAATTCCAAGTCCTTTGAAAAGGTCATATTTGTTAATGCTGAATTAAAAGGCCTTGAATGTAAGAATAACAATGCGGAATTGTTAACATCCAACAAAGGATGACACAGTGTCGCCGTTTTTGGTCAAAGTTGGGGTTTTACGTTGTCGATGGTTAAACAGTTGATATCTACTTGAAAACGTCTGGAAACATGTTAAAAATGTAAATGATATTTTTAGTCTCGACCGACTTTCATATTGGGAAGGATTCAAACGATTTTCTCTGATAACCAGGGTTGTGAAGATGGGAATTCGGCGAAAGGAATGGAATTCGGCAATGAGAATTCGTCCATTTGCATTAAGTAAGTAAATTTCAAATTAATATTACAGTCACAACCTCTTTACACCAAATAGTGATAACACATTTAGAAATGTACGAAATATGTTTCCATGAAAATATTTGAGAATATTTGTACGCCGACTGCTGTTTTTTTTGAAGTTGTAAGCCACAATTTGACACTTGTGCTTGGTCATTTTCTTATATAGTATTAGTGCTAGGCATTTTCTACTCACCAATCACCACTGCTAGAAGCACCATTTCTGAACCATACAATTATCTCAGATTAGTCAAAGCTTTTTTGGTTTGGTAAATAGCACTATAGTGAATGTGCCGTTTTTAGGTGTGGTCAGTTCAGGATGTTTTGCACTGCATCATGGTTTGGGCAGCGTTACCATGTTGACCGCCATGGTCAACTTACCCTAAAACAGTTGAGTTTATCTGTCCTAAATGAAATGCAAACTCATATACCGGTCCTTGACTATACGTCAAAGTTTTGTCTCCCAAGAGTTTTGGTGCACAGCTCGAAATCTTTGGCTAATTTTCCGATGCGCGATTTGATTTCGCTCGCATGCATGATACAGCAATTCCTCCAAGAAGAACAAATAAACCGTTCTTTTGATGCTGTTCGATTAAGTTTAGATTTAATTGGGGTAAGAATGTATTTAATACGTGTAGATTCCGGTCCTATTTTAATAATATCGCTGCTATTTCGCCGTTTAACAAGATGTGGTCGTGTATAGGCGCGTTGACACGATTGAAGAATACGATCAAACACAGCACGGAACCATTTACATTTGCGAACACATTACACATACTACATGCTAATATAAGCTCTAAGGTTATAATATGAACAAAAGCTTTTAATACAAGCGCGAATTCCAAAGACAAAGTGAACGTCATGTCCGTATGTAATCATATCATGCGGATTATTTAAATTTTTGAACTTCTAGTACGATATGCTTCTGAATGTCGCCATCGAACAACATTTAGATTCGCAAGGCATCTAAATGAGCATGAACTGAAGTGGTTATGTTCAGGAGCTTTATATTGAAGACTGGCACGTGCGCGGCACGCCGCAGTTAACGCCAGAGCAGGTGTTATTTGACTGACGACGTCGAGCTAACCGTGCCATAGACCGTAAACACCCTAATGGTAATAAGCACGCGCCATTTCGCGGGAACAGATGAATAGTAGTACAAATTGTTCAACTTACAACCATAAACTGGGACACACTTATGTTTTTCGGGATAAACGATTTATCTCCTCTGAACATCCGCAACATGTTATTCCTTGAATGAAAACCAAAAGTATATCACATAGAGAATAGACCATTTCGATAATCACGTCGCAACTATCGTTTTAAATATAGAACCACCTTGAATGTCAAGTTTTACTCTGACGAGCTACGTGCAAAGATACAAAACATCCTTCTTCAACACATGCATGAAATATGATTTTAAATTTTGAACAAGAAATGTGGAAATAAGTCGTAACACGAAGTCGAGACACCAGAAAGGGTCTATCGTATAATGTTTTTATCACCTACACTAAATAGTATAATATTGAGCGTTCAAAGAGGTTAAAAGGTTATAAATACATCTACATTATTTACTGATATATTACATTACTATATTAATCTAATTTTAAACTAATATTGATACATTCACATACTTATGATTTTCCAAGAAACGAACGAGGGAGAGCGCACTGGTTATTGTTGCAAGAACCACAGCAGCCAAAAGTGAACCTAAAATAAACATGTGAAATAAATTATATTATATGCAAAGATCTAAAGGACTAAAGCTAGACAGGCTGGTTGGTTGGTTGAAGGCATGAATCTTTTATTAGCGAAATTTAGCCAACACGACGTGATGCCTAAGGGCCGTGAAAATGGCGCAGATATGGCGTAGTTATAGATGCATGGATGACGTCCTAGGCGTCACGTCGTGTTTGCTAATTTTTTCTATTTTTCGGTTTCGACGGCAAACCGCAAGTTACTACAAGTTTCTACAAAAAAAACTGCGGATTCATGTGAAATCTTACCGGAATGAATGATTAGAAAAAATGAAAAGAAAAATGATCAAAAGGGTTGGACGTTTATCATTACAGGTTTAACATTTTTTTATTTCTACCATCAAAGAACGTCGATTCATTTTGATAAACGCCCATTCGCTGACTGCATGCATTATAATTCTAGTCAAAATGTACATTCATTATCCAGTACAGCCCCCCCCCCTCTTCCCCCATAAAGGTCATAAATGCTTTCTATGTTCTAAAAACGTTTTGTCGTTAAAAGAAGGGCTAAAGTTTTATGTAGCCAACATACACTAGCAAATGAAGCTATACTCATAAAAAGCTTGTCTAGCTGTCGCAGGATTTACGGTTGTATTAGGACTCTTAATCATGCAGGACAGGAACACGACGCCGGCGTCTAGAAATACAATTGCTGATTGAAAAAATGGGAGTTTCACACGTGGTCTACGTTTTGTTTACAACGAATGTCAGCATTTTAGGACGAAGCGAGCGCTACCTCCAATTAGGGTCTATAGCATTGTTCCCAAACATGTTTTCAACGACCTTTACCAGATCATTAAATTGATACGATTGATAGTATACAATTAGCACAACTCTTTACCATACATAACGTGTGTTTTAGCCACGTCGTCGTCGTGATCCCGTTCTACATGCTTAAGGTCCCTATTATAGCAATAACAAAACTCACCGAACATCCCACGGACAAGCTCCAAAAACCAGGGAATGGGGAAGTTGAGTTTTTTTGGTATCATACTGGTCAAAATTAAAGCTTCGATGAAGATCTTGAACATGTAAGAAAAGGGTAAGACGGAAGATCGTTAGGGGGAGCAAATATTCATATATACAAAACAGTATAGATCGTTAAAATAATCAATTTTAAAAGAAACTAGTAATGCTGAACGTATATATATAAATACCCCCCCCCCTCCCTAGTTAACGCACTTGCGCGGACCCTAGGGATAAGAAGAAATAATTATGTAATTATACACTTCCCAAAATCTAAAAAAATTAAAGAAATTGATCCAAATGGTTGAAATACATCAACAAAATATATATAAACGTTTTGTTTAAACATCTTGCATGGTAAATAAAAACTGCCGTATATAGGTTATTTTAGACAAAAGAGGACTCACATCGTAAAGCAGAATGCCACAGATCATCATCACAGAGAGAGTTTCAGTCGAAAACTTAAAATCTAAAATTTAAAACCAAAAGTTTTCTGTACAAAGTGCCAGGGCGTATAACTTATTTCAGTGGCAGGGGGTAGCGTCAAAAGGCATGTAGTTATTTTTTAAGCTTCAACCTAATTTTTGACGACATGTAATGAGATGGCGGATTAATCTTGATAGCCGATGTTTTTGATCGCCAATATCTTGCGATCTTGCAAAGCAAGGAAGATAAGAAGTGTAAGTTTCCTTTTCAACAAAACAGAAATAATTTATCCCTTTGAAGAACCACTATCTTCGGAACCAAAAAGTACTGTGTACAAAAATTAATGTTGTTAATATTTTTAACGCATGACAGCGTAAACGTGAAAACCAATAACCTATGTGTGAAAGTAATTCCTTCTCCTTATATTTAAGTGGGCTTGAAGATTTAGATACATGTTTCGAAGAAATGTCTTCGGAGAGTATTCAATTTTTGCTCATTAAATTTCGGCAAGAGGTTGCTAACAAGGAACGTGAGTGTTTAGAAAGATTTCTAACTATATAGTATATAGAAATATTTCTAAATATAGCAATTATGTTTCATTGCATAATCTTTTGTTTACCCCTCTATTTCCCTGTTGTTCAAAGCCCTTCCCACAAGGTGATTTACCTTCCTCGGGATTGTAAATTTTCCTCAGGTAAAACTGAGTTCTTGAAAACTGGCGAGGTGGTCTACAAAACGAGTTAAAGTACTGAATTAGCTACCACCAGTTAGATTGTTTTGACTTTGATCTGATATCTGAACATTAAAACACCGGCCAACGCGGAAAATGTTTACCTAAAAAATTCAAGTTATTTTTCAGAAAGGCAGTTAATGTGCAAAAGGGAAAGAATTAAGGATTGAATTAGAAGTGTTTACAATATAACTACACTAGAAGGGGCATCGAGGATACATTTGGGAACGGCCGGAACGCGAGGGCACACATTAAAATAAAAAAATGTAAAAAACAAAATATACATTTTGTTGACAAAGCTGTTTGGTTACAGAACAAACCTATATGCGCCAATTTTATTACGCATGTTCTTACTTCGGTTGGAAAATGTTTTTCACGTGATTTTTCAACCAAGGTCTGACCAATTTCATTTGCGAAGAGGAACTCTCATCCTAAAAGTACAGAATAGGCATTATTACAGTGACTGATAAATAATTAATTAGCAGGAGTTGAAATTTAAGTAAGCTAAAGTTGGCATGATTTAACTTTTGTAACTTGATGCCTTTTATTTTTTCAAATTGTGAAAAAAGAAGATATTATCTAATTTGGACAAGAGCAATTAATCATTTGAAATAATAATTCAAATATTTTGTATAGCAAACATGTTTCGACTTAGCTATAACCCATCTTCAGTGCGAATGAATTGGTTATTTACATTATGAATCAGTTCTTTACATTTTCACAATGTAAATAACTAATTCATTCGCACTGAAGATGTTTGCTATAAAAAATTTCCGCGTTTATTTCAATTTTCAAATGCTTAATGCTTGTGGATAAAAAACACTACTCTTTTGGATTCAGGGACTGCGGAGCAATTTTGGATTGCTAGGGCTTATGAACGCCCTAGAAATTCAGAAATTTGAACCCTGTCAAATTCCAAAAATGTAATAAAATTTACTATAGTTGCAGTCTTATATAAGAGAGTTATATTTCAAACTAAACTGGCTCTGCTGTATAATAACCAACCAACTTACATCACGGGAAAATAACTTCACTCCGAAGATTCCATATTCTCGAATTTCTCGATAAAATACGAATATGAACTTGCCAATGATGAAAACATAACATATTAATATTGGCAAATTCATCAAAACGAGTACAGCGTGGCCGGACGCGGATTTGTTCTAAGAATTGATGAGCAAAAACATGATGTCAAACGCCGGTAAGCCTATAAAGCTATGGAGAAATTCGGTTACTGAAGTTAAAGTGAAGGAAAAAAGTTGAGGGCAATTTGCACATTTTGCTGAAATTTCTTCTTTTCTTCTTCTTTGACGCTATTTCTTCTTTCGATAGATGTGAAAGAGTGGATAAGTTACCGATGTGTGACTTCATGCAAGCTTCAACTGAGCCCTGACATTTCTAATACATGATGTATTAGAAAAAAACTAGGATATTTTAAAATGTCCAGAAAACTATTATTTTATCAAATTATATCTCAAAACATTAAGTAAGAGCCTCATTTTAAGCAAAATAATACTTTTCTAGATATTTAAAAATCTTCAAGTTTTTTCTAAACAATGATAACTGTTTCCTCGTTTACAACAATCTAAAGACCGAAATCGCATCTAAATCGCAGGAATAATAGCGAAAAATGTGAACGGGCGATTAGGAAGCAAAGTCTTGTCAGTTGTCTTACACGCAGCCCAAATTTGCAAGATTTTCGTCAATTTGTCCAATATAGATATTTCAACGTGTAATTTTTTTCGGGTTGAAATTACCACGCATATTTTGGCTGTTTTTATATATGGTAGTCTCTTTGGGCGGTTTGTAAAAAGCTAGTTATAAACGTTCTCTTTAAACTATAAATATTTTTTTCAGATTGTTGTTAACCGCGACGTTAATACAGTTAAGAGCTTTGTTGTTTTGGGTTACTGATATTACCTACTCTTTCTACGCACCCAAATTTTCTCGAGGGGGAAGTACATTCGTGTACAAAACAAAAATCACACATATGAACTTACTTTACACTTCTGAAAAGCGTTCGTTAATAGAACACAAAAACTGGAGTGAAAAACAAAAAAAACTGATTATTTTTCACCATATAATTTATATACAATCTCCGTTATGCATTGTTCGTCATCTACAAATTCACCTACAAACTCTATTTGTAATTATTACGTCAACGAATTTCATTGGGTAACATCCCTCTGTTGGTATAAAATTAATACGAGGTGGAGACGAGCTACGGAAAATTTTGTCATAAAACGGCGCTTGTGCACTCTAATAAATATTTTTTTTTAATGAATTTTCTTTTACCAGATAATTGCTTCACTAATTACATTTTTGCCGTCATTTTAAATTGGGATTCTTTTGCCATGCACATTCGTTCCCATTTCGTGTGTAATTACTAAACGCGCGATTCTCAGTGTTTCGTCTGAAATATTCGTCTAGATAGTTTGTCTTGTGTTTATACTCAGATGAATGATTTGTCAAACGGATCATACGTCCAGACGGATCATACGTCCAGACGGATCATCCGTCTTTCGTATAAATTGGGCCATTATTAATATCACGCTCAATCTCGACATATAATTATTCATTATAGGACTGGATAAAGTTTAACGATATTACATCAAATGTAGACCTCATGGGTAAAAAGAGTAGGAATGGTCGTGCCCAGTGGATCGAATCTGGTTTGAACAATAACCGTCAATTGAGCTTACTTACTAGCTCACACTATAAGGAAGGCCCATCATTGCCCCAACAATTCTATGATAAGACGTCAGGCAAGCGAAGTAGGGATAATAAATGAAAGCAATTTCAATTGCAATGCCAACGATGAGAAACGCTATAAAGAAATATTCACAACAACTAGTGCGGCGCCAGGTTAAAATAAATAAGGAGGGGCAGTTGGGGCTGAAATGGATGTTTTTAGGAGGCAAAATTGAAGCGAACATATCCTGTAACTATAAACTACTTACCTAACTTGAAAAGATTTCAGGGGGGCAGACAAACGAAATTGTGTGGCGGGGGGATGCGCAGGTCCATTTTTTATTGAATACATTACATTTTCATTACCTTTCCCCCAAGCATTGCTGCCTTCGATCCCTCCTCCTAAAACTAGAGTGACGATTGATCCAGTAGCAGCTCCAAACACAAACATGGTGGCAAGACGGTCATGATCAATACCAAGGAAATCTACTGGGCTAAATACGGTGGAATATTGTTCAGGATTTAATAAACACGCTATGTACCCCGTGGGAAAGTAATTACTGCAAAAATACAGCCGATAATGGTCGTTTCTACAAAGTAAAGATTTTTGCTCATTTTACTTCTATAACGGATAATTGATGAAATGCAAATATCGAGTAATCCTAATGGAATAAGGAACAGCAAGTTGCCGCGGATGCGCAATTGCAATTGCTTCCGAGATTATATAAATATAACAGTCGATAAAATATAAATATAACAGTGTGGATAATTAAAGGAAGAGTACGCTTTCTATAGCACGATATTATAAATACCAAACGTAAAATGTTGAAAAATAGAGTTGGATCTAGACGTTGTGTGTTACGTAAACTCGGCTCGGTAGATTTCTAACATGAAAGTCGTACTCTCGAGGAAGTTCCATTTCGAGCAGATGACAGACCCGGGGTGATCTATTCATAAAAAGCATATTGTGTAATTAATCCATGCACATGAACTTACACAACAAGTCCTAGTCGACCTCCCCAAACGTCTTTCTTGAAACTCTTTCTTCGTCGCAGAAATGACAGTATCGTGAGAATTATTGCCTGGAAGAGATTGTACGTTTCACGATCACATGATGAGTTCCATCACTCGTTATACATCATCTTCAACCCGACATGCAATAACAATTCCCTTGGAAAAATATTGTGATTATGGACTCTACCAGAAATATTAGTCTTGCAAATGTATAAAAAGGTACACGTTGTTAACTTTTATAACTGTGGCTATATAGAAAGAATCGGCAAATCAGAGGTGCATGTGTATTCTCATTGAAGTTGCATTCCAGATTTAAATATACAAAATGCATAATTAAGACTTTAAAACAGTAAATATGTTGTAAAAAATAAAATGATGTAACAACAGGGGGAATTTCGTTTTAGACCAATCAGCAAGTTTGTTTTCGTTTTCAGTAACCCAATCAGAATGCTCCAATAAAAAGGTACATCATTTGCCATTTTACATGAAGTATTAAAAATTTAGGCATTCTGATAGGCTTTGGCTAAAAGATGTAAGAAAATATGTCGATTAAGTTTAAAACGAAATTCCACCTTGTTTGATTTAACACTTTAAACTTACAGCAGGAATCAAAAACAGGTGAGGATAATATCTTGCATCGACATCACATGCAACACTAGAAATAAAAAAACACGTTAGCACTTGAAGCAGTTACAGACATTTATAGCTAAGCTATTATCAAATATACTCACGCAGTGGGAGATTCGTTGGAAGATAAGTTTGTCTGGTTAGTCATTGCTGGTAAGATACGTAAGCTATAAGAGAAATCGGAATAAGGCCTTCTATCCATTGCAACAATATTGTAGCGAAGCTTAGCGTATTCCTTTGTTTCAAAGACATTAGTTCTATCTGAGTGCCCAGGAAAGAATGATATATGCGACGAGGTTGTGATAAAGTGCGGATGCAGACGAACGGAGGGACGAAAAGAATAAAATGCGGTTGCGGACAAAAATAATAAAATGCGATTGCGGAGAAAAATAATAAAATGCGGATAAAGGAACAAGGAGTATACTAAAGTGCAGATTTCCGATAAAAAGACCAGAGTAACCGTCGCATCCATTGCAGTCATTGAATCGGCACCCTATCTTCAATGCCACTCGGTAATAGTCTTTCATTCATACCAACGCCGGCAAGTGGAATTTTCGAACTTTATCTTTTGCACTTGGTGCGAAACAGTTGAAACCTGGTGAACACATTTCTCTCCCTCCACGCGATTTAACAATCGTTTCAAGAATGCGTAGGAGCTTTCGACACCCCTTTGGCGAAATTAGAAACACAGAAGGAAATGTTTATTTCCGTATAAAATTTGCATAGCATGACTAAATCGTCAGGCTGGCTACGCCACTGCATATCATGTTGCTACGTCAATTTGAAGCTCAAATGTGAAGTTTAAACTGCATATATTGAGTTTATGTAAACAAGAACTGTGTTTGTTTAAAACAGCCGTATTTTGCTTCGATATGTTGTCGATACCATCTTGGGTTATTCTGGATATTATAGAGTTTATGTCTCATAAAATACATAATATTGAATTCCAGTTTACTGATTTTGTGAGGTTAAATTGCTGAATTTTTTGTGTTATTCAGATAATTTTCGCTACTGTCACACTGTTCGAATATGGTTTTTATTCTTTTATCCGCGTTTTATTCTTTTGGCCGCAATCCGCATTTTATCTTTTTTTTGTCCGTCCGCATTCGCGCTTTATCCCATGTGACGTCCGCGTGTTAGGGGCTGTTTTCACCGTACTGACATGTAGTGTATGTATATCATTCTTTCCTAGGCCTGGGCACTCAGATAGAACTAATGACTTTGAAACAAAGAACTACGGTTATG
This sequence comes from Dendronephthya gigantea, assembly GCF_004324835.1. NCBI lineage: Eukaryota > Metazoa > Cnidaria > Anthozoa > Malacalcyonacea > Nephtheidae > Dendronephthya > Dendronephthya gigantea. Next base: position 22,015 of record NW_021163026.1, on the reverse strand, counting down.
CCCAGTTTCCATTTAGTCGTTACATGTCTTTCCGTGTCTTTGGAATAATCGTGAAAGACCGATAACGAATTATGGGAAGAATCATGTCGTTTCCTGTCTTTTTATGTCGTTGAGATAGGATTTGTTCTATCCGAGCGACACTGTCGTTTTCTGTTTCTCTCAGTCGTTATCGGTCTTTCACGATTATTCCAAAGACACGGAAAGACATGTAACGAAAGCTAACGACTGAATAAAAACTAGGCATTAGCTACGATACGGGTGAAGTGGAAAACAGGCTTAAGCCAAGTTAAGCTTCTTACAGACGAGCAAGTCTTCTATGACAAGTTTTTATGTGATAAGTTTTAATGGTTTGTCTGTACGCCCAACTTTGATAACAAGTGTTCTTGTCGTAGAAAAAATTGTCAAAGTTGGGCGTACAGACGAACAATTAAAACTTGTCATATAAAAACTTGTCATAGAAGACTTGCTCGTTTTTAATAGGCTTTAACGTTGACCAACAATTTGCATTAAGGCATTATTTGCCAAAGGTATTATTTGCATAATTTCTATATTCAAAAAAGGAAATGAAGAAATTAAGAAAGTAAGAACTTTAGTCATTCGTCCTAACAAAATTATAAAGCCGAAGATGGCGCAAATTGAAGAAGCTATACTGCTATAGTACTATCATAGTATACATGCTACAGCCTTCAATCATCATGCATGACTGTACGCCGATCAACCGCCAGCCTAATGCCTGATTCTCATATGTCACCGACGGTCGGCGATGACTATTGTCTGTGATCACTGGAGAATAAAGTGCTTTGCTATTTTGTATGCATTTTCTTCGTCAACGACCACAAACAATACATCGCCGACCGTCGACGACATATGAAAATCAGGCTTAACGCTTTCCCAAATCTCTGTAAAAATTGCCTCATCCCAGCCTTAGGGGCCATTCTCTGTTGCTAAAAACCATCTTAAGTGACCAACTAAAACCCTGATATATCGATCTGATTCGATCATGATCTCGACTTCTGAACTTGTCTTTGTAGCTTTGACAGAAATTGTAAGGAGATCCATATACGCATGCATATCTGAATGAATTTCAGCCATATCAATGTTTGCATAATATCGCAGTTACTAATATATATATATAGAGAGAGAGAATCACGAGTACACGACATGCAGTTGAATTCTGCACACGTGATTCATGTTAATACTCGACCTACGACATAATCACATAAAATGGTCATCAAATACGTTATATCTGATGGCAAGCCTCACTAGTACACTACAATTCTACAAAATTATAACAAAGTCATAACAGGTATTGGCGAATTTATGTAATTATATTATTTATATAAATTCGTCACAATTGTGAGTCTACACTGTCAGTTTGTTTGCAAAAATATAGAAGCAATGGTTAATGCCTTTTGGGATTAGTCAGATATGCTCCATATTTCTCTTTTATTTTCGTAATTGTGCATGTAAACTATATAGTAGAGTAGAATATAAGTTATATAGCGACAAGGCAGTCTACAATAAAATAATAACAATGTCGATATTTTTGTCGACGAACAGGCAGCTAGAATGTTAGCTAGCAGAATGTATGTATATATATTAACTTACGGACAATTGAATTTTCCTGGAAACAAATTCTCTGGATGGAAACGCTTCTTGCTTGAAATAACACTTTACGCTGGACACGGAATTTGAGACGTATCACGTTTCATAAGCCCGATTCTCAAATTTCACGGCCTGACAGTGTCAGTGGGCAATTATCAGTGGCGAATGAAATGAGTTTCCCGTTTCTAAAGCCGGTTTTCCACTAAATTATAAGGGCGACGGAGCGAAATTCCGCTTAGTGGAGAACAGGCTTAAAGGGATACGAAAATAAAAATTATCTTTGTCTACTTTAAAGTCTTTAAAAGAATGGCCTCACATTTGCCTAGTCTGGAACGTCAAAAATTCACTTATGCCCGTGTCAGACGTCGCACTATTCATGTGCCGAATCTAATGTCAATAAGGTAAAGACTTTGAATGCCTTTGCCCCTCGATTATATAATCCATATCTTCTTGCAGCTGGAAATATCCTATATATTTGCATTTGAAATAATAACGCATATACTTTTGCTAAAGATGCATATAATTAAGATACATATTTTAAAATGTAAACATGGCAGATTCATGATGCTTATATCGCTTCACGCCGGGATGGATAAATGACTTGAAATGTCGCAGCTATTTCGGCCCATTTCCTATAAATCTGAAAAAATCTTGTCTCTCGATAAACGAAACAGTGGGCTGGAGATTATCCGATTATAGGGGCAGGCTTGTGAGTTGTGACTTTCCAGATAAGGCCAAACTATACACAACAATATTCTTCAGTGTTTATAACACAAGTTTGAGACTTGTGCTCCCGTTATTGTAGACTGTCATATAGCGCGAAAAAAACCGACCCTGCAATTCCCATTGGATTCTGAATAGCCGAATAGACCTTTTTCAAAATGACGTCAACGCGGAAAGTCTGATGTGGAGGCAATAAAATTTCGTGTAACATCAGATATTGCGCGTTGACGTCATTATAAGAAAGAACTATTCATATTGGAGACGGGAAACTCGTCTTAGACGAGAAACTCATCAAAGACGGGAAACTCGTCTGATGTGAATCCGGTCACAGACGGGTTTCTCGTCCAAACTTTCCCGTCTAACTTTCCTGTCTAAACAGACGTGTAAGTTGAACGGGAACCCTGTCTGGACGAGAAACTCGTTTTAAATTCGTATTTGGACGGATAAATCAGACGAGTTTCTGAAATATCAACACGGTCAAGGACGGAACAAGGCTAAGAGAAAACAAACAAAATTTTATCGTAATAATTACGATACCCTTTTTAGCATTACCCGACCCATCACACGTATAAACTTATCCATTCCTGTTCATATTTATAGACGGCGGGTTGTTACCATCAATTTTCCTGTCTAAGATCAGTTTCCCGTATCTAATATGAATTCAGTTAATGGAGTTTTATCAGATACTGCATGAAATGCTCTGTCCTGCTACAGGTTGCAATGAGATAGATCTTGACCAAATTTATAGGCTATAAAAGGTAATTCGCGACGAATTAGTTCGCGTACTATGTACATGTATATGGCAAGTTTTCAACGTTGAATTCTGAAGTAAAATTAAACGATTAACTTGTTCGTCGAAACGTGTATTCAGGCTCGGGTAAAAATCAAATAGTATGATAACGCCATCTCTAGCAGTGTTTGTCCACTTTCATTCGTTTTACTCCAGTTTGCCACGTTTTCCAAATGTTTAACATTAGAGAGATTTAGCATGAGGACGTGAACGTCAAAGACGACGCGAAAATGGCGAATAAATGGCGTGATGCACCCGCATATGGACATGCCACGCCATTTATTCGCCATTTTCACGTCGTATTTGACGTTCACGTCCTCATGCTAAATCTCCCTAATGTGTGTTGATCCCAAAAGAGCAGCATGCATAATGGTATCAGCAGGCTCGTCCATGTTTGTCTCTTTTCTTAATCCTTTTGGCCCGATTTCTGAGGCTTGTTCATTTAAAAGTATTACAGTAAAAGGCTTGCGCATGTGTTCTTTCTACAGACAAATAAAATGTGCTACAATTTACTATGGAGCAAAGTCTGTCATTCTCCAATGATGATGAGTGCACTGAAGATAAGGTAGTACTATGAAGCAACGTCGTTTTGTAGTGAAAAATTGCAGTAAAACACTTTTGTTGCTTCTTTTTGTAAACAATTTTATCCTTGTCGCAGAGCCACAAGCTGCCAAATACTGTTTCGCTGTCCACGTTATAGTAAAACGCCGTTATTCGACTATCCCCTATTAAATTCAGGCGAGGAGGTTACTGCAGACCATCCAATACAGTTTCTAAAAACACGTCAGCATTTTTCTCAATTTATTCTGTTGCTCTTTCCCATGATCCGAGCATTGCAGAAAGATGAATAGCTCTGTTCCATAGACCAATTGCGAAACATAGTAACCGCGCCTTCGCGCAACATGAAAACGAGGCTTATTGTGTAAAACACAATAAATCTATTGTTCGCTTTGTCTCAAAGTTTCGCTGAGTTTTTAGCAGTTTTCTTTGGTTTTGGGTGTTTTCTAGATACTTTTTTAACTTAATTCAATCAACTGTTATGTAAGTTATTACAGCAGGTCAGTTTTGTTTGTAATTTATACGTTTTTGTGTGGGATCAGAAATTGTTTTGCCGGCCTGCGCCGGTGAAAATATCATGGAGAATGTCTACGCAAAGTCAGGTAAGTTTATATTTTTTTTAATTTTTTAACAAAATAGTATGGATCTAAACAGACGTTATAATCTTCACATTTTGCCTCCGCGTCCTATAAGAAATATCGTCATCTCGCTATGATTTCTTTCCACAGCCCGGATTATGGGTGTTCCTCCCCGAGAGAAACTTCGGGATGTGAGCATGGTTATCATTTGCCGCATAATAAAGTGCAAAGGCATCGGTTTCGGCACCTTTTGTAATCAAAAATTTCAAAATGTCATGATTGCCATAGTTGTAATAGCGAGGTCAAGAGATTTCGTCACGCACATATTCTCTTCAGCGAAGCCATCGAAAATAATTCCTAACAACTTATCTATTAATGAACATGGCAATATCGGGGGTGTGACTAAAAAGGGAGTTGAGAGTTAACTCGGAGAGTTAGGACTTTGGAGTTATGTTCGGACCACGCTCAAACCACCTCTAACGTTTAACCACCACGCCCAATTATCTAACTGTCTTGCATGATATTCAGTTGAATTAACAGGAGAGGTATGTTTGAAGTACCTCCCTCTCGTTAACAGTATGAAGATATAGTTCACTTCAAAGTAAATCAGTTATGATTTTTGGCACTCTACTCCATGTAGGTTAATTTTAATGGTTCTGAGGGTCTTAATTTCGAGTGGAATTATACACACTTCAAATTCACGCCAGGAACAGTTGATGGAAAAATGAGTCAACTATCGGTCTTCCGGCAGGAATCCAACCGAACAGGACCGATAGTTGACTCATTTTTCCATCAACTGTTCCTGGCTTGAATTTGAAGTGTGTATAATTCCACTCGAAATTAAGACCCTCAGAACCATTAGAATTCGCTTTAAAGTAAGTTAACTTCTTTACCATCTCCGTGTTCACAATTCTGATTATAAAGAGCTTTATGTCAGTTTTGAAAAGGAAACTCGTTGAATGTTTATAAACTTACCGATGTACCCAGTGGTTTCTCTCTCGACATAACTCTCGTCATAATCAAAACCGTGAACATGTTGACTCTCCAAACTCCTCATAATGTTAACGATAGAGAGCGAGGGTTACGTCAAACATAATATCTCTCATGTTAGTTCAAGAAACATCTGAAGAGTTAACTCTTCGAAGTCAAAACTCTGCGCTTCAACTCTCGGTTTAGCCAGATCTTTCGATCATTCCCTCTGTACAATATATCACTACAAATACACATCCAGAACACCCAAAGAAAGAACTTATCTGAATAAAAACCTGTTAAAACTTAAAATTGCTTGTTAAAAATACAATTATAATACTGTATAACTGTATAAATAAATTAGATCTTTTTCACGACTTCTAAGCTATTCGCCGTCACATCCATGAAAAGAAAAATCCCAGTAAACATTGCAAAGTTTACAAACTAGTCCTAAGTAAAGCTATAATGTAGATCTTCTTTCTTCAAGACTTTTAAGCCATTCGTTCTCGCATCAAACAAAGCGAAAATCCTAGTAAAAACTGCAAGTGTACAAACTAGCCGTAAGAAAAAGTATATAATCATTCTAACAAGACGAAATGATACAATACATGGTCGCGTTGACTGCACCAGGACTGTATAAAACCAACGAGAAGTATATTACATGTCATGATATACCATGTTTAATCGTCCGAATCAGGTGAAATGCGACGGTTTACCACAGGGAAAAACTCCCTCAAGGCTGGGCGTGCTTTCCAGTCGGGGTCATCTCTTATTAGCTGATGAACAACCAGCGGGAGGGTTGGAAATAACTGGAAGAAATATTCACCTACAGAAGTAGCTACTTCCGTATCTTTCAGCGCTGGGCGTGGTATATCACCCCAATGCTGAAGAACATTTCGTATCAAGCGAAGACAATGGGTATAGTCGCTACCAATCAGCTTTGATGGGTGTTTACCTCCGGTACAAAATGCATTGAGATTATCGATATGAATCGCCGCTTTCCAATCCTTTGGTAACAAAGTATTGGACCTACTCAATGTTTTAACAATATGACAGTTTACATCTCCCTTCTTTATCTCAGGCTCATTTCCCACTGCCTCTAAAAACTTCATATTTTCTTCGCAAGAAAGGAAATAGGGATGCTTCATAGCCTGTTCCACATAGAGTCGCTTATCAAGATCCTGAACTAACATCTGAGATAGCAAATCTTTCACTACGGGCTGATCGCTGAGTAGCTCCGATAAACCAACTGGGTTGCCATTGCGCAAATTAGTCAGTTGCTTGACCACTCCTTCACCAAATACATGATGCCTTCCTTTCGCTAGGATAAAGAAGGCTAACATACCCGCCACTTGGATATCCGATTTTTCTTTCCATCTTGGTTGAGATAGTTGAACCTCTCCTAACCAATATTTCCAGTCAACACTTTCATATGCCATCCAGCCCATTGTACCGTCGTGTGAACCAGTATGGTAGGTAGTTGCACCTGTGAAGTAAGTATTGAAACCAATTTTAAAATTACATAACTGCAACATTTATTATATATTTTTTACCAAAAGAATTACAATAACATGATATTAAGGAAATATGCAGAACTTTGAAATAAGTCAGTGCATGGCTGCCTGATCTTTGATTTTAAGCAGATAGCAAGAGTAGTGATAAGTAGTGAGCAAGATCATTTAAATTAATGAAATCAACACTATGTAAAATGTGAGACTGGCTAAAGCTGACTTCCCCCAGCCACATACTCGAGTTCCCTCACACTAACACTAACCGTTATGAACAGGGGCATTGCCAGTCTAAAATAATTGCATGGCAGGTCCATCTGTTAAACACACAAGCGCTATATGCAATCATCACAGTGTCAAAAACAAAGGACAGGTTTGCAATTAGCTTGAAGTTATCTAGTTTCTTCGAGAAGTTTAGCAACCTTTACTAGGTTTATGCTAACCAAGCAAACCCAAGTTATCTAGTAAACCCTAGTAATCTAGTAAATTTTCTTTCGATAAACCCTAGAATTCAAATAAACCCTAGTCTAGTAAAGACTAATCATTTGGTTAAACCAGTTACTTAGTAATATGTATTTATTAGTATAATAAAAGAAGTTAATTTCGAAGAGTTGGCCCCCGCTTGGGTACCCAGCCGGGTGTTTGGCACGGGGGTATTTTCCCGGGCCTTAGTATTATATGACTTGCCTTGTTGTTTATCTGCTTATTATCGCTTCGTTCGCCCCGCCTTCTTCCCCTGACATTCCACCCGTCTGGGGATGGTTTCCCTTCATTGTTTTTTAGTTTAACTTCTCTAGGTTCAGTTGGTTTGCAAAAGACTCCTGCGGTATGTATCTAATTATTACTATGCGTGCATCGTGTGCGTTCTTGTTTTCCTTCTACGGCTTTCATCGTGATTCCGTGTGACAGTGTGATCACGGGATGGAGAGGGTACCGTTTAGGTTCCATATCTGCTGGACGTACGCATGATTGAAAATGACAGTAAAGACTATTTAATGGCGCTTAGCACCTTCGCATCGCCAACCTCGTTCGCTTCGCCGAGCTCGTTCGCTTCGCCGTGCTGCCGTCTCCATCCCTACCGATCCGCAGCGGGCATGACTAGCTAGGTTGCTATAGTCACAGTATTCACTAAGCCTCGCCTAGCCTTGTTGGGCCTTATCTGAGTATATTAATAAACTGTTGTAACATAATAAATGCTAATAATCTACAAACCCTTGTAACCTAGTAATCTAGTCCTCTGTTTTTAATCTCAATAACTACGTTCCAGTCTCAGATTGATTTTAGACCACTTTCAGAAGCAGGTTAACTGAGATCAATCTAAACCACATCAGATTGATCCCAAATTTTTACAATATTCACACTTTAGGCCATGTCACACGGTGTAATTTTTCTTGCAACTTGCCATGCAATTCTACTTTTAAGAGATGTAAATTAGTGAAGAGTCTTCAAAATGTAAGTGTAAGAAATGCCATGGAGTGTAATAAAGACAAAAGTTTAGTAGTTGCCAAATTTACATCTCTCAAAAGAAGAATTATATTGCAAGTTGCAGGACAAATTGCACAGTGTAATAGAGCCTTTAGCTTGCTTTAAATAGCCCGATCTCGGATCAATCTAAACGTAGCAGTGTGAACAGACCCAGCACCCAGTACAAAATTCATCTAAATGAAAAGTGGGAGGGGGACTAGTTTAAAAACAGTTAATATTCTCAGAAAAGGCGCAACAAGGCTGGGCAAGGCTAAAGTAACCTAGCTAGTTTAGCTACTAGGGATGGAGACAGCAACACAGCGAAGCGAACAAGCTTGGCTAAGCCAAGTTGCGATGCGAACCATGCTAAGCTCCATTAAATATTCTTTACTGTCATTTCTAATCATGCGTACCTCCACCGAGATATGGAACCTAAACGGTACCCTCTCCAGCCAGTGATGTCACATGGAATCACAAAAGTGAAGCCGTGGAAGGTAAACATACAACACATACAATGCACACCCCAAGACCAACTGAACCTATAGAGAAGCTAAATTAAAAGCAAGACCATCTCCTGAGGGGTGGAATGCAGGGGAGGAGCTAGGACAGGGCGAACGAACCAATAATAAGCAGATAAAAACAAGGCAAGTCATATATATACTAAGGCCCGGGGAAAAATACCCCTGCACCAAATACCTGGCCTGGGTAACCAAGCATGGGCTGGCCAACTCTTATATTAATATCAATTTCCTTTACTATACTAATAAATACATTCTAAAATTTTGAGAGATTTACTGGTAATATTTGTTACCAATAAATCTCTCAAAATTCTAAACTGTTTTTAGAGGCATTGTTAAAAGTTATATGTTGGGCAGCTCTCATATTTATTCAAAGCAAGAATATGAGAGATTATCTAAACTCTACAACACAATTTTTCCTTTTGAATCAATAATATACCATGGTGCATATAGCCTATGCCAAAGACCTTTAAGTACAATTATAGAATACCAGGCCAATAGTGCATTATGTTAAAAATCTGGTATAGACAATCAATTTTAGTGCATAGAACTGAGCTGTTCTTTAAAAATAGTGTTTATTTCCTGTTCTGCGAAGGTCCAATTCATGCATCAAGTAAGTTAAACAAGGTAGTTCTATATGGCATTCACTGTTAAGAGTTGGGTTGGCCAGGTATTCTATAATTGCTCCACAAAATTGTAATGTTATATCTCAGGCATACAAGTAAGTGAAGTAACATGGAATGCACCATGGTTATATTATCTTGTGTAGATACCTTGTTCAGGGAACATTCGTCCAATGCCAAAATCAGACAGCACCAAATCACCATTAACATCCACAAGAATATTGCTGGGTTTCAGATCTCTATGCAAGATTCTAGGTTCTCTGGCGTGTAATGCTTCGAGCCCTTGTAACACTTGAAAAATCATTTTCTTAGATTGAGATTCTTTAATAACTTCACCGGCTTCATTCTTGTCCTTGAGAAATTGTTCAAGATTCCGTTCATATAAATTAATAATCAGATAACAGAAATCTGAGTTGGACATATCATCAAAATACCAATAATTTACAATACGTGGCGATTTAATAGCGTTGGGTGAAGTTAAGATATCTCGTTCGTTCTCCAAAAACGTTCTAAACTCCACTTTTTTCAAGCGTTTAATCGCTCGCTCAATCCCATCGGAACCCAAGCAAATATACACATCAGTTCCAGAACTTCCACTACCAATTTTGAACTCTAGTTTCTCGAAGCATACGCCATTACCATTTATTATCGTGATCGATGTAGGCGATTTACACCACAATTCAAACAAGCTTTCAAATTTCTCTCTATGAACCAAAGAGATGGGCTTCAAGGCTTTCGGTTTTGAGGCCACGACTGATGCCTTTTGTTTCTTGAAGAGCTTCATTGCCTGCCTCGTTATGGATCTGGTTTCTATACTAGATTTCTTTCTCTTTAATTCGGCACGTCGCTGCTTTAAAGCTTTCTGCTCTTCCTCAGAAAACTTTCCTTCTTTTAAAAATGCGTTCAACTCTTTTAGAGGGAGCTGTTCTAATTTTTCGTCAGATATATTTGGTTCATTGATACTGGAGTCTGAGGAATTCACTTGCTGTTGTTGTTTTGTTTCGTCCATTTTGGATTTTTGGTCACTTTTTGGCTTTCGCGCCAAAACCACTGAGCTATATAATAATTCCTGGAGGACCGGCTCCTGATCAGTGAACTCAAATAAGACTGGAACGCTCACTCTGCCGGAAGTTTGAAGCCAAGATGGCGGATCATGAAGCCTTTCTTGTAGGTATGATCCAGGCCTCCGGCGCGGAAATTTAGGTAATATTATGGCGGCTGATTTAAAATACGGATTTAAAAGTCTCGTCTAAGACTCAATTAGTCAATTTACGGACATTTTTTAAATAACAATAACACAAAAAATAGCATGTATTCTATACGAAGAACTATTGGATACACTTAATGAAACAAGAAATAATTTCTGTACAACATTGTTCGAGAAAACGTTGTAAACAGACTTCAAAATAAAAACAAAAAGTTTTGTTAATAGCCATCACTCACCTGTCACCTCGTCACTCACAACATGAAAAACAACAAAAGCTCTACAGCCTCTAAGCGCATAAACCTTTCATTTACTGTGTTTTAATTACTTTTTCTGAAGTTTATATATATATATTACATATTTCTGTTCAAAAACTGATCCTCCCCAGTACTCTATAACCTGACAGAGAGCAAAGTTTTTCAGTATTTTAAAAGGATAATTTCGAAAGGCAAAAATAAGGAGATATTTATAAAACAAAAAATGCCAATAAATTGCACAATTCATGGGTGCAAAAGTAATGGATATAACAATGAGGGGAAAGAAAACAACTATATTTCATTTCACAGGCAAGTTTTTCAGGCATTCATAACAACAGTGTCATGTCTGAAATGCAAGGCAATTAGTTTCAAAATATTTGATAACAGAAGTACAAGCCATTGAAAATAATTAATGTGTAAATAAAAGAGCATTTCTATAAAATGAAGTATCAATTCACTTGAAGTATGAAGTATCAATTCACAATTTTTAGATGTTGGCATGAAAAATCCCAAATTTCATGACAGTAAGGGCACTGTCAAGTTTGTAAGAATGATCGATCGGCTTTTTGATGTCCTAAATTCAAGAAATCCTGTGGGGAAAGGATTCAAACAGCCTCTACGTGTCACAAACAAAGCAACTTATGAAGAAGTTCTGAAATCAACAGCAACCTATTTGTTATCATTACAAGTAGGTTCACCATCTCAACTCCTGGCAACTCACAGAAGGAAAACTTTCATCATCGGTTTTGTAACCGACATCATATCAACTATTAACATGGCCAACCAAATGTTCACACTGCCTATCAACCCCTTCAAGTACATTCTAACTTACAAGTATTCCCAAGACCACTTGGAACTTCTCTTCTCTTGCGTGCGATCAAGGGGAGGTTGGAATAATAATCCAAACACTTTGCAACTCAAATATGCTCTTCGACAAATGATGATAAAATGCCATCACTGCTTCTAAAAATGCCAACTGTGTGGAATTTGAAACCAACACCATCATACCAATTTTTCACAGGAAAAAACACAGGGCACCACTTGGCGAGGGCATGGATGAAAATGGCACAACACAAGATGAAAGCGAAGAAGCAGAAGAAAATTTGATGTTCGAGCATTTAGATCAGAACATTCACTCTGAATTTATTTCCAACATTTTATTCTACATTGGGGGATTTATTGTGAAGAAATTAATCAAGAAGGTTACCTGTGAAAGATGCCAGGAATGTCTTGTTGGCAACATAATTCTGCAATCAGAATTATCAGATCATGACTACTGTGGAGCGTCCACGTATGACGAAGTGTCTTCAGCCTCTGCATTCACCCTGTTCGTCAATAACGGTGGATTGAAAATACCATCCAAATCCGTGTTTCGGACGATCGAACGATGCGAACACGTTTTCAGGCAGTCAGTTATCGCGAACGGCATCAGCACTGTAAAAAAGCTAAAAAACAAAATGATTGTTAACGTTTGCCATCATTTGCTTTTTGAAGCCAGCCAATCAGTGTTTGAAGAGCACAAGGGGGAAAATGACCACCAGCTAAAGCTAATCAAATGGACTGCAGATAAATACTTCACGCTGCGATTGTTCACCTACGGCAAACATTTTAGTGAGACAGTTGGGCAAAATGGATTGCCTAGTTCCAGGCACCAGCTAAACAAATTGATTTTGTTTAATAATCAGTAGAATTATATATGTAAATATGTTTGAATACTTACCTTTCCAGCCATTGATCCTCAGGAAAAATTCTTTTATATACGTTCGAATTTTGTCTAAATATTTTGACGACCCAAACATGATATGTAATATACGTTCAATATTCCATCGATTACATATTCTTCTTTAGAAATACACTCTCCCTTGAAAATTGTTTGAAAAAAGCGTAAAATGCCTGCATGATTCAAACAAAAAGTACAAAATTTCTCCATTTCAATATGATTTCAACGAGTTTCCAAAAAATATAACCGGCCGCGTCGCCATGCTTCCACCCTTCGTGACTAGTCCACGCAAAAAACACGCGTGTTTCCTTTGAAATTTCCGCGCCAGTGGCCTGGATCATACCTACAAAAAAGGCTTCATGATCCGCCATCTTGGCTTCACTCATTAATGAGGGAAAGTCAGAGAGTGAGCGTTCCAGTCTTATTTGAGTTCACTGCTCCTGATCAGAAAGTGAAGCCAAAAAGATGGCGGATTTTGAGCTTTGCTGACGCCACATGGTCCTAAATGGCCTGGGTAGTTACCGCTGACAAACCGCGATCCAAAGACAAAAAATGAGTCATCTCCCTCCTGGTTTTTCACAATAATACTTTGAATTTATTGTATAAATCTTTTTTCCCGCCTTGCAAGAAATTTTGAAAATGCCGAATTTTTGCTGCGTTTTTGGCTGTCATAATGACTTTTCCAGGAAAGATATTACTTCTCACCGGTAAGAAATATATAATTGTTTATACGTTCGTAGTTTTACAAGTAAGTATTCATCAATTTAACGCGTTTAGTTTACAAGTGATGGCGTGAGCTTTTTTGTCCAATACTGGAGTTTTTTCTAGAGTTTCATGTACATATTATAAACGGTATAAACGAAGATTAGATAAAGGAGACTTGATTAAAAAGTGATACAATTTTTCATTGTCAATGATTTTAATTTAAAAAATATTTTTTTTACCGAAAACGTACGTGTATCAAAAACATTTCCACGTTCATAGTTATTCACAGACGTAGACGTTGGTTTATTTATTATATGCATATTGTAGCTTTCCTGACGCCGAGAAAAATCCTGAGATGTATGCTGAATGGATAGAAAACATAAATAAGAATGCCGAAGTTAAGTTTATCCCGACAAAGGGGAGTCGTATTTGCTCTGAACATTTCAGTGTTGATATGATGCAACAGATTGGAAAAAGAAAGATGCTGCTTCCAGATGCTGTACCTACCCTATTTCAAAACTCTCAGGTTTGTGCATTTTATATATTTTATATGCATTGGTCCAACGAGTAAAAAACTAAAAATATGCCTGTGCAATATATTCCCAGCTGTTATATATTCCGGTACAGTGCACATGTATGTCAGCAAATTGCAAATTATATATACTGACACAAATTTAGATAATGCTTGCTGCTAATAACTTAATTGATTAAGATTTAAGTGTGACATATTAATTAATATTTGGTATATATTTCCTTGTACAAAAGTTACCTTCCAAAACAGAAAGTAAATTTTTCCTACATATAATATATGGATGTGAAAGATATAATTATATTGCAGTTAGTTAGTCCACACAGGAACTGTTGTTGACAAGATAGTTCATTATATATGCAGATAGAACCAAGAACAGGCTATAAATGGCAAACAAAGGCTGAATTCATGTACACTAAAACCAAGTGAAAACATTGTAGAAATTTTAGTGGCCCTGCAAGGCTAAAATTTAGCCATGATATTGAAAATTTATCCAGTCCAATTATATATTTATTTAACAGTTGGTGAAATTTCTGACATTTGATAATGTCATATAGAAGGCAACATGCAATTAGTTGTTTGTATTCACACAATTTACTGAAAAACTTATTGATTTACTAAAAATTGTCAAGTTAATTTGTGCCTGTATGTGATTTTTTTTATTCCTATCCACATGTTTGTCACTAATTTTGACTTTAAGGGAGTGGGAACTATGTTTTCACTTCTGTTTATAAAAAATATTAACATGCAATTTTAATTGCCTCCAAAGGTAATGCCAAATGAGGAAGTTGTAGAGGTTGCATCAAAAGATATGCCAGACAGCAATAACTTGGAATCCGAATGTAGTCCTGGCAGAGATTGTGTGAGTGTGGATGAATCTGTATCTGAACATGCTGTAAGTACAGACAATTTGGGTGTAGAGAGTGTCACAGGAGATACAATTACTGGGTGTACTGGTAATGTAAGTATACAGGGTGTCAATGAAGAGGTAATTAGTAGTCAAGGAATAAAACGAAAGCTCTCAGATGATGACATGATTAGAAATGAGGTAAGTACTTCAGAAAGAGTAGATATAAGTCATGTGAATCATGATCATACTTATCATGTAAGTAAATCTCCTCGTAGAATGAAGCAACAGGTAGATGATCTTGTAGACAAAATATCTGATTTGAAAAAGAAGTATAAGGTGTCGCTACAGAAAACAAGACGGTTAAACAGAAAGGTTAGCTCTTTGGCTTCAGTGGTAAGTGAACTGAAGGAGGAAAATCTTATAAGTAGTGATTGTGCTACTCTTTTGGAGACCACCTTTTCTGGAGTTCCAAAGGAACTGATGAAAAGGTTAGTATCACAGAAAGAGGGGGTGAATCCTGGCGCGTATCCACCTGAGCTAAGGTCATTTGCGCTGACCTTGAAATTTTATTCGACAAAGGCGTATAATTATGTCAGAAAAAGCTTTGATCTAGGTTTGCCACACGTATCTGTGATTCGATCATGGTACACCTCGATGGACGGTGAACCTGGTTTCACGAAGGATGCGTTGACTGCTTTGAAAGCCAAAGTTTTAGCTGAAAAAAAAGATGATGGCAAAGAAGTTGTTTGCGCTCTGAGCTTGGACGAGATGTCCATACGTAAACACGTCGAGTGGGATGGTCACAGAATGCGTGGCTATGTTGACCTTGGAACGGGCATTGAAGACGACTCGCTGCCTGAAGCAACCGATGCCCTTGTGTTTATGGCGGTTTGTGCAAACTCAAGTTGGAAAATACCCTGTGGATATTTTCTGGTAAGTGGATTGACTGGTGAAGAGAAAGCCAACTTGACAGAAGAATGTATTCAGAAATTACACGACGTTGGTGTGAGGGTGATTTCATTCACTTGCGATGGTCCTCAGTCCCACCAGGCGATGCTGAAGAAGCTTGGAGCTAAGTTGTCTCCTGACGATCTACAAGTGTATTTTAAGCATCCGTCTGACCCCGAAGCAAAGATCTATGTATTTCTAGATGCTTGTCATATGATAAAGCTTGTACGTAACGTTATGTCGGACTGGAAAGTCCTGAAAGATGGAGATGACAACACCATTCAGTGGCAGTTCATCGAGAAACTGCATGAGTTGCAGGAGTCGGAAGGTTTGCATCTTGCAAATAAGCTCCGAGTAGCGCATATTAAATGGAAGCCACAGAAAATGAAGGTAAACCTAGCAACGCAGGCCCTCAGTTCGAGTGTTGCTGATGCGCTAGAATACTGTGAAGGTAAGCTGAAATTGCCACAATTTCAGGGATGTGATCCAACAGTGAAGTTTATACGTGTTTTTGATCGCCTCTTTGATGTTCTAAATTCCAGAAACCGGCTGGCGAAGCATTACAAAGCGCCAATCAAGAGATCGAACTATCAGTACACGAAGAAGTTTCTGAACCAGGCGAGTGAGTACATTCGAAATCTGAAGGGTCCTGATGGTAGATCGATTTTCCAGACGAGAAGGAAAACCGGATTTCTTGGTTTTCTGATTTGCATCAAAGCAGTTCTAGGATTGGCTGATGATCTGGTTATGACCGAGAAACCAGTCCTGGATTATCTCTTGACGTACAAGATCAGTCAAGATCACTTGGAGTTGTTCTTCGGTGCCGTGCGAGCATGCGGAGGATGGAATAATAATCCAACCACACGCCAGTTTGTAGCAGCTTACAAACAACTGCTGATGAGACACAACATTAAAGGAGGACGTGGAAATTGCGTTGCTCAGGATGACACGGAAATTCTAAATGCCCTTCAAGACCAGTGTGATATTGACAAATCATCGACTGGCATTTTAGATATAACAATTGCAAAGAAATACGACTTGGAGGTGAGACAGCCAGCAGCCGTCGATCATGATTATTGTGACGTGTCCAATGTCATAGAATTGTCGGAATACAAAGAGGCTGCAATATCATATATTGCCGGGTATGTGGTGAAAATGGTACTGAAGAAGATCCACTGTATGAAATGCACAACGGCTTTGACCACGTCAGAAGAGAACATTCCAGATTTGTTCGTAACGTGGAAAACGAATGGGGGTCTCAAGCTGCCATCACGTGGAGTTATCAAGATCTGTGAAGAAACGGAGAAGTGCATCGTCAGAATGCTGAATTCAAACCAAGGTGGTTTACCGCAAAGCACCGGCCTTTCAAGTGCGATTGCCAAGACGGTGTTAGAAATCTGTGTTAAAGCTGGGGTCTTCAGTACGTTAAATGAACACATGTTTGATTCGAGTGCAGTTGATAACCACCTATTTGCTTTGATCAAATGCTGCTGTCAGAGTTACGTAACGATCCGTATGCATCATTTGTGTAAGTTGAGGAATGCAAGAATGCATGAGAAGGTAGTACGTAAGCAGTTTTCAAAGCTTGTGTTGTTCAAACACCAGTAGAGTTGACACGTGCCCTGGGCACTCTTGTGGTGCTTTCGAGGTTTGCCTGTATGCCTTGGAATGCAATGTCAATCTAACTGACTATGGCCATTTAAAATTGCAAACATTTGAAATTTCATAATTTCTTTTTAAAATAATATTGAACGTTTTACATCTTTACCAAAATTTAAACAATTTTTTTATTAAAAAGAGAAAATTAATTTATTCATATAATGTATCTGGCCTGCGACCTCATTTCTAATATTTCAGTTAATATAGACATTGCATTTTTCGAAGGTTGGGCGTATCCTGGCACAATTATTTGTGTTGCGAGGAAGTGTGCATTGTTGAGAATGCATGGTCAACGGAACCTGCACATTTTAGATGTGTCTAGGGGTTGACAGAGTATTAAACGTGTGTACGGTGTTTGATAACAGTCAATTAATTATTTAATATGTCAATTGATATGTCACTAGAGGTAAATATTACGTTTTTGTTCTCTATTTTTTCAATGTGTTTCAATTCATGCAATTCTCCCATTATAATTTTGTGTCTTTTTTTATCTGTTAGGTTAAGAATACATTTTTGGCACCTTAAAAGATTCCACTACAATCATAAAAGAAATTATTTATTATTATTTATTATTATGTAAAATATAGATTATAGAAATTTTGTTTTATATTTATTGATGTCACATAACCTAATGCATTTAGACTTCATTTATTACATAGGACTAATAATAGTATAACCACACAGGCACAAGCACTGTAATATAATGTCAATGTTTGGCTAGCCATGCAGATATTCCATCTTTCTTGACACTTTTTGGAGTTGTCCAATAAGAACACTCAAGATATTGTATTACAAATGAAAAGTATCGATCATTTGTATCAATCAAGATTGATGGCAGCTGAAAATGATGGAGCAATTTATTAATTTCCACAAACAATCCATGCACATGCATTGTGGTTCTAAAGTCATGATAACACATGCTGGACAAGAACAAGAAAATCTTCCAGATACAGAGTATGTTACAGAAATTACGACAAAATGGTCAATAAATTTATTGTCACAACCATTTGATGATTCACAAACCAGTGATACCACTACTGTGAAAATCGTATTAGATACATAACAAGATCATGGAGAAAAGATATTGAAATATGAAAACCATCAGCAATATTTTCTTCCTGACAAAGTATTATGATGCCAATTGATGATATGCAAACCAATATGTGATACTGGTCCCACAAACAATCATGGAGAAAATATAATTAAGAAAAATAGTCCAGTCCACAATATAAAATTATTCTTTGCTGTCATAGTGTCATGAAGCCAATTATGGACATTGGTTGACCAGATCAAGAACGAAGAGTTTTAATTTCCATCACTCCTATGGTCATATAGAGTGTCCAAGAGGGAATGGGGTTCAGGATGTCAGAGAGAGAATGGTTTATATGCTTTGGCAGTTAAACATTGACAGTGTAAATCTGTAAAATAAAGATAAACTGTAACACTGAAATTAGAAAATTATATAATGATCTCTTCTAATTTTTGTAACACTGAATTGTTTCATACAATTTATAATTTTTGAGGTAATTAATACATAGTTTAAATTGTGATTATAATGTTGCATTGAAGATATAGTTATTAAATTGTACAATTTAATCTTTGACTTACATGGCTTATAATTTAAACTTTACATCATATGGTAGTGAATATAATACTAGTCTAATTATATTGCTCGATCTTACTTATATTCAAAGGTTATATGCAGGATAACCAATTCCAAAAAAACTAGCAAGGTTTTATTATACATGTATATAGTACGTACACAAATATCTGCAGGCAGTAGTCATAGAAGTAGAGGTCTATGATTACAGCCCATTTTTTTCTCATTTTGCTGAGTATACTATAAATTACATAACTGTATGCTATTATTGTGAATACTCTATCTGGGCCAATCAAAACTAAATTTACCATGGATATTTTATTTAGGAATATGCCGCAATTGTAAAAAGAGGGCTCACTGGGCAATCAATTGCAAAAAATGTATGTGTTTTTTAGTTGTTTGTTATCACACCTAGAGTATGAGAATTGAGGGTCAGGTAGGGGATGGAGACTAACATTGTATGTTTTTTTAATAGTCACAATATCATATTTTATTCATTTCAGCACAAAATAGAAATGGATAAAGTGAGAGAAATACATGCAGTTGTACTAAATGATGCTATGAAATCCGTAATTTTTCTGGCAACTCTTCCACCTAAAAAGTCTTCTTTCATACCCCAAATAGGACAATATGAAGTGAGCTGATAGTTTAACTCATTATAATTAATTAACTGCATGGTCATAAACCAGTTCATAGTAATTGTTGTGTTTATACTTATAGCAGAGACCTTATCAATAGACAATTGTTTTTTTTATTGATAATAGTCTACATCATACAGGTAATTACAGGTAAAATCTATTGTATATATTTTGTAGAAAAGAAGATGTTTTAAATATGGGGAACCCAGGCATATGGTCAGAGTCTGCCAATCCACTGTATTGCACTGAAATGCATCCTGAACAGCTGAAACAATTGTTCTGTTACAGTTTCTAAAGAAACAATATTTTTCATTTTCCAAGTGTGCAGGTTACAAATGTTCTCAATGGACCTTAAATTTTTGCATTAAAGTTTCAGACCCATGCATAGCTCATGTTCAAATGGAAATTGGAAATTTTAACCTTCACACTTGTCCTGGTTTTAACCATTGTGATTTAACTTTTGTTGGTTTTGTTAATGTTGCATTATGGAATTTAAATAGCCAACAACCTAATATTAAAAATGTTTCAAAATGCTACTACTACAATATAGATAATGAAGGTAATAATGACATGCATAATTAAATATTCTATGAAATCTCTACATGAAACTTAACACATTAGTTGTAAGAAGAAAATTGTAACTTTCGGAATCTCGAACTATTGGAAATTTGATTGAGTATAGTTCAATTACATCTATAATTGCTACAAATATTCAATAAATTTTACAATGATAATCCATATGATGTAAAATACTTAATACGTACCTTTCTTTCCAAACAATTCAGTTGCAACTCCTGTGGTCCATGCATCCCAATAGGGAAATGGTTTTGAAGAGTACATGCATGAAACTGAAATCACCTTGAAAGAAAAACACAATAAAATGAAGTGCAACAGACATTGCAAAAATTGTCAAATATGCATCCCTGCCATTTTCCCTTGCATCCTTCTAGGGTTTGTCAGTACTGCACAATGCACAGTTTAATACCAGAGACAATCAAACTTACTTTCCAATTAAAAAAGGTGGTGTTCAATGGCAAAGCTAGAACGATAATTAGGGTCTTAGGGCCATATTCATATATTCCTGATATGCAGGATTGTCTTTACAGTCTGTTAATATCATAAATATATGAATATGGGCCCCCCTAATTATCAATGCTGGCTATGCCACTGGTAGTGTTATAAATTGTATTGATAAATGAGGGTATGACAAGTATGGTAAGTGCATCCTCCTAGGTGGTATGCAATTATTGCACTTTTTATCACAATTTGTAACAGGCCTGTATCACTATATACACTGAGCCTGGAAAAATGGCTAACAATGTGAATGATGCATTGTTTTTTTTGGCTTTGAAATGATTGGCCTGATTTACATAATTAAAGGGTAAAGACACTTTTTTAATACCTGTTAGCCAATAATTAAAGATAGTCATCACTTCTGAAGTTTTCAGGGCTTTTTTGTCTGTAGAAATAAAAACAAATAGTTGACGCAATGCACGATTTCACATAAAAAAGTGTTTGAATGAGTTTATGTTACTTTCATGAATTTATTACAAGCCCTTAAGATTTCCAAAAAAACAAGGGATGTGCACAAAGCAACGGTTTTATAATAATATAAGAAAATATAAAATAATAATAGAAAAAAAAAATACCTCTTTCACTTCAAGAATGCACTTCCATATTTTTCTCCGGCTTGTATTTGTGTTTTTTTTCATGTGGACGATGAAGGCGCGGACGTTTTAATAAATATTGTTTAAAAAAAGTTCAAATATCAGCCAGCTGTGGTCTGCGAAACCGTTTCTTCCTTCGTACGTTTTTTTTAACACAATTATTGTAAACATCGTCTCAAAACATTTGTGGCGCAGGCAAGAGAATTACAATATGTTTGCCGCAGTATTTAAAAAAAAACAGGGGGGAGTGATTGTTTTAGCGGGCTCAGATTTGAGCCTGGTCAGTGGTAACTACCATGGCCATTTAGGACCATGTGGCGTCAGCAAAGCTTCTACGCATGCGCAGAAGGGCGAAGTCCGCCATGTTTTCGGCTTCAAAAAGATGGCGGCGAAGTTACTGAAAAATGAGGAGCCGGTCCTCCAGGAATTATTATATAGCTCAGTGGCCAAAACCAATCTCGAGGCCAGAGCCCGCGATCCATCGGGGGAGGAGTCGGGTGACAGGAAATGACAGAATATTCAACTCCCTAGTACATTCGTTGAGCTAAGCTGTTTGCGAGGTGTACTATAGGACTAGGTAGTAAAGATATTTTTAACGTACAGCATTCGAATAATGGCTAACAATAATATGGGATTTATGGTTTAACAGCAACAAGGTTAATGATGTCGGGTCGTGACAGAATTCTGACGGCTTGTAGTTGTACTCTCAAGAGTTGTTACTCTCAAAAATAAAAGTTCAAACCTAAAAGTTAATAAAAACCTCGGCAGATTAATTAATAAAACGTGTCTAACACAAATAGTCAAAGTTGCTAATGGCTTTGCCGCCATTTTGAGCCATTGGAAACGTTCGGGCTTCGGAACATCACCGCGGAAAATCGTCTGCGTATACGTCACTGATCCAA